>NC_058084.1:493718869-493934695 GCF_014858855.1 Bufo gargarizans
TTGAAAAAAACTTATGATATATATACTGTATAAATATACCAGCAGAAGGACCCGGCTTCGCACGGGTATATTTAATCTATTTCATTTAATGTTTGTGTTGTTAAAAGATATTGACAGTATCGACTATAACAGTGACATCTACAGTAACCCGCCCCCTTAACAGTGACCTCCACAGCCCCCACACATATACACTGACCCCTCCCCACAGTGCCCCTTTAACTTTGACCTTTAAAGCAGCCAGCCCCTTTAACAGTGGGTTCCACAGCACCTCCACAGGTGCTCGTCCCCTTAACAGTGACCTCTACAGCACCTGTTCCTTAACACTAACCATAGGTTACAGTCCCCTTAACTATCAGCCACCATTCCTGGAACCCTTTAACAGTGACTGCCACAGTACCCCGCTCCCTTAACAGTGACCTCACAGTACCCCGCTTCCTTAACAGTGACATCACAGTACCCCGCTGCTCCTTTAATAGTGACCTACACAGTCCCCTCTTCCCTTAACAGTGACCTCCACAACGGCCTGCCCCCTGAACAGTAACATCCACAGCGCCCTTCCCTTTATTAGTGACCGCCACAGAACTCTGTCTCGTTAACATTGATTTCCACAATAACCCGCCCCTTTAACAGTGACCTTCACAGAGCTACGTTCCCTTAAAATGTGGCTTCCACAACATCCCACCCCCTTAACAGTGACCTCTACAGCACACGCCCATTAACACTGACCTCCATAGCAGACTGTCCCCTTAACTGTGACCTCCATTGTTTCCTGCCCCCTTAACAAAGACCTTTGCAGTTCCCGCCCCCTTAACAGTGACCTCAACAGCACCCCGTCTCCTTAATAGTGACCTCCACAGTACCGCATCTTCTTAACAGTGATTTCCACAACACTCCGCCCCCTTAACAGTGGCCTCTTTAGCAATCTGCCCCTTAACACTGACTTCCATAGCGGACTGTCCCCTTAACTGTGACCTCCACAGCAGCCTGCCCTAGGGTAGCCAGAGGTCTGGTTTTAGGCTGGACAGTCAGGCATTCAGACTACCTGTCCTCCGTCTTGCATAGGGCCTGGACGGACGCAGGGATGTCCTTTTGAACAGCTCACTCTCAGACAGCAGCACTGTGCTGTATGAGCATGAGCTGCTGGGAGAAAGTCACTGTCCCTCCCACCCCTGCTGCTGACAGAAGTTGATTTTTACCTTCATTTTTTCAATTCCCATTGGCTGCGGAGTGGGAGGGGGCGTCCATCTTTAAAGGGTGGCCTGAATGGCCACCCTACCTGCCCCTGAATTGTGACCTCCACAGCAGCCTGCCCTAGAGTAGCCAGAGGTCTGGTTTTAGGCCGGACAGTCCGGCTTTCAGACTCCCTGGCCTCCATCTGGCATAGGGCCTGGACGGACGCAGGGATGTCCTTTTGAACAGCTCACTCTCAGACAGCAGCACTGTGCTGTCTGAGCATGAGCTGCTGGGAGAAAGTCACCGTCTCTCTCACCCCTTCAGCTGACAGAAGTTGATTTTTGCCTTCACTTTTTCAATTCCTTTCGGCTGCGGAGTGGGGGAGTGGCCTAACCGAATCAGGGCGTGGCTTAGCGGGGCCTAAGGGCGGGGTTTTTAAATCTGTCTTTGGAGGTTGGCCTGAATGGTCAGTAGCTGGAAGAAGCGTGGTTGCGCGAAACGGCTGTCGCTACAAGCACTCTGTGAAGGCTTTGGTCCGCCCCACCACGATTTGTATTTGAGTCTACAATAAAGAAGACGTGATTTGTACCAGTGGTGAGTGCCACCTGCTTTCCTTTCTATCTGCAATCTAAATGGCCACCCTACCTGCCCCCTAAACTGTGACCTCCAAGGCACTCCGCTACCTTAACAGTGTCATCCACAGCGCCCTGAACTTTAAAGCTGACCTGGAGCAGTGAAGAAAAATGTCTGGGTTGTTATTGAAACCTGGCGTAAAACTGTGTGTATGTGGAGACTAAGGACCTGCAAGAATCTATTGGCTGGTAAGGAACATGTGACCATGTGTATGGCAGTTGGGATATGAAGGTCCGTGCAGGTCCTTATTCCCAAAAAAGCAAATATGGCACATCACATGACCTACATCAGCCAATAGAAGCTTGCAGGTCATTAGTCTCCACATACACACAGTTTTACACTAGGTTTTCATAACAAAGCAGCCATTTTTCTTCACTGCTGCAGGTCTGCTTTAAAGGGGCAGGGCACTGTGGATGACACTGTTAAGGGAGCGCAGTGCTGTGGAGGTCACAGTTCAGGGGACAGGTAGGGTGGCCATTCAAGCCAACCTAAAAAAACTGACTTAAAAACCCCACCCCCAGGCCCCGCTAAGCCATGCCCAGTCCAGTTAGGCCATGCCCCTCCCTGTCACAACCAGACAGCTGAGAAGCTCTGACAGAGGCCTTTCAGAACCTCCTCCTTGAGTTCTCTTTGTGGTGCTGTTCAGTTCCTCATCTCGTTAGCCTCTCTCAGCTGTCATGGAGTTGGACTGATTGCTTCCCTTTAAATCCCTCCCCATGGTGCATTGCTGGGCGGCCTTATACTTCCTCCTGGAGTGTGTGTGCATGCTGATCTTGTTTTCCTGTCTGCTACAAAGTTAAGTACTGAACATTTATCTGTTATTTTCTGTTTGCTGGATCCCAGGTGACCCTGACTCCCTCCGTGTCTGGAGTAGGGAGCCGGTGGTCGTGTCCCCTCACTATTGTAGGGTGTTCAGGGGTTATATAGTCGAGGTACGTGGATATGCAAACCTCCACCTTTCGGATCTTTGCATAGGCTGAGCAGCCAGGGATAGTCTCAGGTCTTGTGCAGGGGTCTCCCTTTTGGTTCCTTAGCTTTGGATCCACTCAGTCATATATGCATGTTGCTTTGTCTTGTTTCCTGTACACCGTCCGTGACACTCCCACTCCGCAGCCGACAGGGATTGAAAAAAATGAAGGAAAAATCTATTTCTGTCAGCTGCAGGGGTGGGAGGGACGGTAACTTTCTCCCTGCAACTCACGATCAGACAGCATAGTGCTGCTGTCTAAGAGTGAGCTGTTCAAAAGGACATCCCTGCGTCCATTCAGGCCCTAAGCCAGACGGAGGGACAGGGAGTCTGAAAGCCAGACTGTCCAGCCTAAAACCAGACCTCTGGCTACCTTAGGGGCTGCTGTGGAAGTTAAGGGGACGGTCCGCTATGGAGGTCAGTGTTAAGGGGGCGGGTTGTTGTGGAAATCACTGTTAAGGAGATGGGGTTCTATGGAGGTCACTGTTAAGGGGGCATGATGTTGTGGAGGTCACTGTTAAGGGGCGGGCACTACGGAGGTCTCTGTTAAGGGGGCAGGGAACGATGGAGGTCACAGTTAAGGGGACAGTCCGCTATGGAGGTGAGCGTTAAGGGGCGGGGTGCTGTAGAGGTCACTGTTAAGGGGGTGGGGTGTTGAGGAAGTTACATTTTAAGGGAACGGAGCTCTGTGGAGGTCACTGTTAAAGAGGCGGGTTATTGTGGAAATCAATGTTAACGAGACGTGGTACTGTGAAGGTCACTAATAAAGGGGCGGCCACTGTGGAGGTCACTGTTAAAGGGGAGGGCACTGTGGATGTTACTGTTAAGGGGGCAAGCTGCTGTGCAGGTCACTGTTAAGGGAGGAGGGGACTATGGAGACCACTATTAAAGGAGCAGCAGGGTACCATGAGGTCACTGTTAAGGGAGCGGGGTACTGTGGCAGTCACTGTTAAAGGGGCAGTCACTGTGGAGGTTTCTGTTAAGGGGGCCGGGAATGGTGGAGGTCAGTTAAGGGGACTGTAATCTATGGTCAGTGTTAAGGGGTGGGTGCTGTAGAGGTCACTGTTAAAGGGGAGAGCCCCTGTGGAGGTCACTAAGGGGATAGGGTTCTGTGGAACTCACTGTTAAAAGGCAGGCTGCTGTGGAGGTCACAGTTAGGAGGACGGTCCGTTATGGAGGTCAGTGTTAAGGGGCAGATTGCTGTAGAGGTCACTGTTAAGGGGGCGTGATGTTGTGGAGGTCACTGTTAGGGGGGCGGGCACTGCGGAGGTCTCTGTTAAGGGGGAAGGGAACTGGTGAAGGTCACAGTTAAGGGGACGGTCCGCTGTGGAGGTCAGTGTTAAGGGGCGTGTGCTGTAGAGGTCACTGATAAGGGGGCGAGCCCCTGTGGAGGTCACTAAGGGGATGGGGTTTTGTGAAAACTCACTGTTAAAAGGACAGGCTGTTTTAAAGGTCAAAGTTAAGAGGGTGGGCTGCTGTGGAGGTCCAATTTTAAGGAGATGGGGCACTGTGGGGGGATCAGTGTTAATGGGCGGGGTAACGTTCTTTTGCACCTGGTAGTTTCTGTGTCACATGGTCTGTTGTGGGTGCGGCTCACAGCTTTATTCTACCTCACAGTGCATTGGTGATACCACTATGGAGGCATGTGAGAGCCTGGCTGTGAGTTGGTTTCTAGCACTGATTCAGACCCTGTTCACACACCATGGGCAGTTGAGTGTTAGGACCCCGTGCTTGCTGAGACACTGTGACGTGGTGCATGAGGGGCTCCGATATGTTCCTGACTGGAAGATATTGGCAAAGTTCTCAGTTTTTAACATCGGCCTGAGGAATTAGCTAGTATTGTCAGTTGCGTATCATTTTGGTGCAATTTTTTCCAGTGATTTGTGTATTTTCTCATCTGCACAATGTATCATTTTGTGTAAGATGTCTTTGTGGTGCATGCGGTCCGCCCCGGCATCCTCCATTGTACGCATTTTTTGCTGGGGATTGCCGTTATTTGCAGACCGCATGCGGAGGAATTGCTCCCCCGGTTATAGACATGCTCTGGGTTTGGAGCATTTCCACGCATTTAGGCCACTTTTTTCAGTGACTTTTTTGTCTTAATGGGCGGGGGGCTGTGGAGGTCACTGTTAAGGGGGCGGGATGCTGTAGATGTCACTGTTATAGTGGATACCGTGCAATATCTTTTAATGACACACACAAACATTAAATGAAATAGATTAAAGGGCTTCTGTCACCCCCCAAAAGTCATTTTTCATTTTTGGGCTAATTCAAATCCTTATAGTGCGATTATTCAATATACAGGGTGGGCCATTTATATGGATACACCTTAATAAAATGGGAATGGTTGGTGATATTAACTTCCTGTTTGTGGCACATTAGTATATGTGAGGGGGGAAACTTTTCAAGATGGGTGGTGACCATGGCGGCCATTTTGAAGTCGGCTATTTTGAATCCAACTTTTGTTTTTTCTATAGGAAGAGTGATAGCACTGATAGCAACACCGCAGGAGAAATGCTAGCACAGGCTTCCAGTATCCGTAGTTTCAGGTGCTGCACATCTCGTATCTTCACAGCATATGCTGTGCAGCACCTGAAACTACGGATACTGGAAGCCTGTGCTAGCATTTCTCCTGCGGTGTTGCTATCAGTGTGTGAAGAGTGGGAGAAGAGGATTGCATTGACAATCCAACACAATGGGCAGCACATTGAACACATTTTTTAAGTGGTCAGAAACTTGTAAATAACTCATGAAAGAATAAAGTTACATTAAAACCAAGCACACCATTGTTTTTCTTGTGAAATTTCCAATAAGTTTGATGTGTCACATGACCCTCTTCCTATTGAAAAAACAAAAGTTGGATTCCAAATGTCTGACTTCAAAATGGCCGCCATGGTCACCACCCATCTTGAAAAGTTTCCCCCCTCACATATACTAATGTGCCACAAACAGGAAGTTAATATCACCAACCATTCCCATTTTATTAAGGTGTATCCATATAAATGGCCCACCCTGTATAATGCTCTTACATTTTTCTGTGGCTTAGTTTCTTTAAAAAACACACTTTTATAATATGTTAATTACCTGGCTACCAGCAAGTAGGGCGGTTGCTTGCTGGTAGCCGCCGCATCCTCCTTTAAAAAAAACGCCCCCTCCTCCTGTTGATTGACAGGGCCAGCAAGCGCTCTCCTCCTCCGGCTGGCCCTGTCTGCAATCCAAATCTCGCGCCTGCGCTGTACCGGTCTTCAGTCGGCGCAGGCGCACTGAGAGGAGGACCTCGTTCGGCCACTCCTTCCTCGGTGCGCCTGCGCCGATGACGTCACATCTACACCCGGCGCAGGCGCACTGAGAAAGGAGCGGCCGAGTGAGCGTCCTCCTCTCAGTGCGCCTGTGCCGACTATTGATAAATTATCAACACTATTGATAACCTATCCCTAGGAGAGAAACACATTTTAATTATTAATTCTTGTATTTCTTGTAATGTTATCATATTCCAATAGTCTCTGGAGCTTTCCATTACTGCCAGGAATTTAAATTGATTTTATATTATGTTCTCCAACAAGAAATAATATTGAGTCTTTCTTTCAAAGGAATGTATCATCAAAAATTACCGATTGCTTAAATTAAGTTTTTTTTTAAGCATTTGGCAGTGCTTTCAAATCACTATCTACAGTATACTAAACAAAGCTTGAAATATTGGCTCTGATCTACTGTAAAATGTATTGCCTCCTTGGAGGTCTTTCCGAAGCTTCGGCAAATATTGAGAGACTTACCCTTTTTTTCATCAGTGAGTGAGGTGCCTGGTTCTGCACATGCACAGGATTCGGGACGTGAGTTTGGGAGGAGAGTAGGATCTTATAACGGGCGGTTTGTTAGAAGTGGAAAGTGATGAGGTAAGGATTTAATATATATAACTTGAAAAAAGCGAAAGTGGACTGTAAAAATAAGTACTTGGAGGTGTTTAAAAAAAAAAAATAGGATGATTAGGGTGGGGGAGAACTATCTCAGGATGCTGATGATTCTTATGGTTAAAAAACTGTGACAGGTTCCCTTTAAATTAAAGGGAATCTGTCACCTAGTTTTACCCTATAGAGCTGCGGATAAATCTCTGCTAGCATGTCCGCATTATACCAGTCCTATAGGGCTGTGTGGTTTTATTTTGTTTAAAAAAGATTTGATTGATATGTAAATTAGCCAAGTAAGGTGCCCAAGGCGTGTTTACTTACGGTTAAGGAGCCCAGCCATGCCCCCTGTGAAGGAGCCCAGCACCGCCTGCATCTAGGAATCTCCTTCTTGCTCACGAAGTTACAGTGCCGTAATCTCGCGATGCGCGAGATAGCGCATGCGTAGTTCGTTCACTGAAGCTGATGCCAGCAAAGGGAACAAACACTTTGCCGGCACTGCGCATGCGCCAGCTTGCGCATCGCGAGATTACAACACTGTAACTTCGTGAGCAAGGAGGAGATTCCTGGATGCAGGCGGTGCTGGGCTCCTTCACAGGGGGCAGTGCTGGGCTCCTTAACCATAAGTAACCAGCCTTGGGCACCTTACTTGGCTAATTTACATATCAATAATAAAATCATTTTAGAAGCTAAATAAAACCACACAGCCCTATGGGACAGGTATATTGCGGACATGCTAGCGGAGATCTATCTATGCATGTCCGCAGCTCTATAGGGTAAAACTAGATGACAGATTCCCTTTAAGTTTTTTTTTGTTTTTTTTTAAAGCATTTTGCAATTTTATATCCACTGCCTGTGTGGATACTAAAGTATAAAATAATACATCTTATTTTACTAATAAAGATTTATTATTTTATATTTATTATTTTATATTTTAGTATCCACACAGGCAGTGAATTTTTTAATACATTTTTTGGATATGGTACTGATTACACCATTTGTTTTGGGTCAGTGATTGCCTATAAATAATTTTTTTTATATCACAATCTATATTAAACAAAGCTTAAAATATTGCAATTTTTAAACTGGACATTGTACACTTTCAATAGACTGGAACTTTCTGTTCTGTAGATATATATATATATATATTGTGGTAAGGTGAACAGAAAAGTGTATGGTATAGTCCTGGAAGGGGTGTATATCCCACCCAGCTTCCTCAACTGGGTGAGGTAAATAAAATCCAGAAGGTTAAAATGGTCTCAGCAATGTGTAGGTTGCTGAGACAGTTTTGTTAAGTTTATGGGCTGGATTTTATTGGACTGGGAGAAGGTACAATTGGTAGAGGGACCTTCCCAGTCCACCCCATTACGGGACAGGTTTTTCCCTAGCCTGAGGGATCCCAGTTGAAGCCAGCTGGGGTCATCAAGGGGAAGTAAAGCACAGGTCAGTCTGGGGAGAGTAATGCCTGGAGAAAGCCTGGGGAGCTGGCTGCCCTGCTGGCTAGAGAAGCCAAATTCTCTGTGTGAACGGTGTTCAATAGGTGAGTTAGGAACTTCACTGCAATTAGCCAGAGCCCAGACTGGGCAGGGGTTGATTTTAGTTTGATTTATGTTTTGTGGTGCTGGACCTTCACCTTACCTAGTGAATTATAACTGGGGTTGCCTGTATTGCCGGAGTGTGATAAATAAAGCAACATTTGGACTTTAACCCTGTGGTCTGCAAGAGAATCTGTCATTGCCGCCCTACCTTAGAGTGTAACCCCTTACAATATATATATAGCTTGGCTGCGTTACTCGGGGGCAGGGGCAGCAGTTATCAATTGGCATAGAATAGGATTACAGAAGCAGCTAACATATGATGACACCGAGGGATGCACCTAGCCTTTTTGGTACCTGAGGCAAAAACTGAAATGGCGCCACAACCCACCCACCCCATAATGCCAATTTCTTAACCTAACCCCTTCTCTCCAGCCCTAATGTTAAAGACATACTTGGAAAACATTACATACAGAGCTATAAAACATACAGGTAATATATACTGTGCCCCCTGTGCTTCCCAATACTATACTACAGAAACAGATAATCCCCCTTCTGCTGCCCCCCTCTTGCCTCTACCTGGTGCTGCCTGGGGAAATCGCCTCACCTCTCCTCATTGGTGGTGCACCCCTGAAGACACCATTAGCCATAGGTGATTACAATGCAGATCCTCTTCCCTCTCCCTGCACAGTATCTACTACACACGCCACTATACTCTCCCAAATAAGTCATTGAGTCAATTCCTGGTAGCTGCAGTAAAGCAAGGTATATACAGTAGATAACCACTGCACAGCAAATCTATGTCTGATTGCCAAGTGTACTACAAAATGGTCATCAAAAGAAGCAAAGTTAGAAAAATACAGCTTCGGGAATCAAGTACCACTACAACATAACTTTCTATTCTATTCATTATATAGATAAGGAAAGTAAAACAAGACTTGGCAGAAAGTGACTTATTTTAAGCAGCCAAGGAAAAAAAAAGTAATTTGGTAGAGGTTAGAAAGGCTTTCGATTAAAGGTGCTTGAGCAGAGGAATGTGTGATAAGACATAGCTGCTTCAGCTGTCTCACCTTTCCTGAACCTAATTCAATTCCATTTTACCCGACAATGCCTATGTCTACGGTCAACTGATGATAACATTACCACCTCGCTAACAATACATATCATATATCCCATTCAGTTATTATCCTCGCCGCCATCTGCTTTTCAGCTTTCTAATAGTTATGTAGAATTCTTTACCCATGCCATTGCTGCGAAAGGCAGAGCTGAAAGGAGGTGTTCATTTGTATTAGGAAAATCAAAGACTGACTGTGATACAATAAAGCCTATGACAGGCGAAAAATAAATGCATTCACTCAGAAGTGAAATGATGCTTTCGCTTTTTGATCTTCTAAAGGATTTCGGTATTGTACCCAAATAATTTTCATTTTTCATGTCTCCCGTATATTTAAAATTTCATATTTTTGGTTATTTTTTGATCATGGACTAAAATGAACGAAAGCTAAAAACTTTCATTTCTTTGTCAAATTTAACTCTAACAGCCCAGGATTTATGATTAAATGTGTTAATCTATAAAATGAATGAATCAAATTGAATGTAACGTTAATGGAAAAAGATTTGTGTCCATGGTAATGTGCCTTCTTCTAGAAGGTAATGTTGAAAGTACTGGATAACATTTAACCCCTAGGATACCGTAGCTTTTTTCGTTTTTGCGTTTTCATTTTTCTTCCCTATTGAGCCATAACTTTTATATTTTTCTGTTCACATAGCTGTAATGAGGGCTTATTTTTTGCAGGACAAGTTGTACTTTCTATTGCCGCCATTTAATATAGCATATAATGTAGTGGGAAGAGGGAAGAAAATTCCAAATGGGGTGGAATTGGAAAAAAAATGCAATTCCTCCACCGTTTTAGGGTTTTGTTCCCACGACATTCCGTTTGTGGCAAAACTGACATGTGCCCTTCATTCTCTGGGTCAGTATGATTACAACGATGCCCCATATGTGTAGGTTTTTATGTCTAAAAAGTATAAAAATTAAATTTAAACTTTGAAAAAAAATATTTTTTAACATCACCATATTCTGACTTTTTTTATAGTTATATCTACTGAGGTGTGTGGGGGGCTAATTTTTTTGAGGGACAATCTGTGTTTTTTATTGATATCATTTTGGAGTGTCTATGACTTTTTGATCACATATTACATTTTGTCAGGTAAGTGAAGTGATGGAAAAATGGCCAATTAGCCATTTTGACCCTTTTTCCATTATGCCATTCACAATATTGGAAAAAGATTTTTATATTTTAATAGTACGGGCGTTTTTGGTCTCGTTGATGACCAAGATGTTTATATTTTTTGTTATTTATGTGTTTATTTTGTTATTCTACGGAAAGGGGGGAGATTTAAACTTTAATATTTTTTATCTTTTATATATTTTTTTAAGGTTTTTTTTAAACTTTTTTATGATTTTGAAGCTTGTATTTGAGCCCCAAAAAAATCAAATTTTTTTAAAACAAATTTGAATCAATCATGGATTTTTTACATCCATTATTTGCACAGAATTGCTAGTTTCTTATGTTGGCCTGTCACCTGCTGGCCAAAATACGAATTGCAGCTTTAATGCGCAGGGTCTCTTCAGAGAGACCCAGCGCATTGAAATCAATTACCGGCATCCTCATTGGCCCTTTCGATGCAGTAATCTCACTTGATCAAGGCATCTAAAGGTTTTAATGACCTCATTCGGCATTATTGCCAGTCACAGTCATTAGCCGCAGATCTCTGCTGTTTGAAACAGTGGAGACCCGCTGGCTATGATGCTAGCTGCACGCATGAGTGGGCGCCGTGATTACACTTAGCTCCAGTGCCTTACATGTTTGGGGCTGGTAGCAAAGGGGTTAAAAGGGGTTGTGCAGTGGCTTATCCTCAGGATAGGTCCTCAATAGAGATAAGCGATGTATTAATAAATTTGATTCGGCTGCTTTGCCAAATTTGACAAAAATAATTTGCTTTCTGGTGAATTATTTGTCACGAAACACATTTCTTTGTAAGTAGAGAGTGCAATGACAGGTAGCGGCGATTGTACCCCTCAGATGCCGTGTTCATAGCTGATCGTGGCATCTAAGAGTAATAACACAGTGTAAAAAAATTAATAAAAAAAGTAAAATCTCCTTAGTTTGATCGCGAAGAGCTGGCAGACCCCAACATGAAGATCTAGCACAAAATCTTGCATGGCACATGGTGATGTTATACGTCACCGCACACAGGATTTCGTGCAGATCTTAATCAAGATTGCGGCGCTCAAACGGAGGGTGAAAGTATGTATGTTTTTTTTTAACTTTTACCGCCTTTCAGGGAAAATCGATCCATGGTCCTCAGAGAGCTTCCAAAGTATCAGAGAGATCTCATTGTTAAAAGGTGAAGGGTACAAAAGAATTTCCAAAGCATTAGATATACCATGTAACACAGTGAAGACAGTCATCATCAAGTGGAGAAAATATGGCACAACAGTGACATTACCAAGAACTGGACGTTTTTTTAAAAATTTATGAAAAGACGAGAAAAAAACTGGTCTGGGAGGCGACCAAGAGGCCTACAGCAACATTAAAGGAGCTGCAGGAATATCTGGCAAGTACTGGCTGTGTGGTACATGTGACAACAATCTCCCGTATTCTTCATATGTCTGGGCTATGGGGTAGAGTGGCAAGACGAAAGCCTTTTCTTACGAAGAAAAACATCCAAGCCAGGCTACATTTTGCAAAAACACATCTGAAGTCTCCCAAAAGCATGTGGGAAAAGGTGTTATGGTCTGATGAAATCAAGGTTGAACTTTTTGGCCATAATTCTTAAAGATATGTTTGGCGCAAAAACAACACTACACATCACCAAAAGAACACCATCCCCACAGTGAAGCATGGTGGTGGCAGCATCATGCCAAGGGGCTGTTTTTCTTCTGCTGGAACTGGGGCCTTAGTTAAGCTAGAGTGAATTATGAACAGTTCCAAATACCAGTCAATATTGGCACAAAACCTTCAGGTTTCTGCTAGAAAGCTGAACATGAAGAGGAACTTCATCTTTCAGCATGACAACGACCCAAAGCATACATCCAAATCAACAAAGGAATGGCTTCACCAGAAGAAGATTAACGTTTTGGAATAGCCCAGCCAGAGCCCAGACCTGAATCCGATTAAAAATCTGTGAGGTGATCTGAAGAGGGCTGTGCACAGGAGATGCCCTCACAATCTGACAGATTTGGAGTGTTTTTGTAAAGAAGAGTGGGCAAATCTTGCCAAGTCAAAATGTGCCATGCTGATAGACTCATACCCAAAAAGACTGAGTGCTGTAATAAAATCAAAAGGTGCTTCAACAAAGTATTAGTTTAAGGGTGTGCACACTTATGCAACCATATTATTTTATTTTTATATTTTTTCTTCCCTCTACCTAAAAGATTTCAGTTTGTTTTTCAATTGAGTTGTACAGTTTATAGGTCACATTAAAGGTGGAAAAAGTTCTGAAATGATTTATCTTTGTCTATTTTTTTTACATCACAGAAACCTGACATTTTAACAGGGGTGTGTAGACTTTTTATATCCACTGTATGTCATACATAACAATATACTATTTGTAATAACCCCAGGTCTGGGTTACTATATGTTCACATGGTGCGGTCCAATAGTGTTTTATAGGAAAAAAGAGATTGGACTGCACTATTTAATTTACACTTATGTTAGATTTTATCCTTTTTTATTATTATTATTTTTTCTGATTTTTCATTGGAGGAGCATTAATTGAATTGGCTGCACTATACATTATAAATGATGAGGATGATATACCAGACACAGGAGGAAGCAGCATAGACCGGCCGGAATAGAAGTTGATAAATGAAGTATACAGTAATCAGGTTATACAGCTTCATATTTATTCTTGTCTTATAATATTCTCTATAAAACGGGAATAAAGTCCAGATGTAGAGGTAAGCCATCTATGTGGAATTTATATAAATAGAACATGGTAATGTCATTATACAAAAGAGGTTTCTTTAACTACCCGGAGTGTTTTAAATTAGTTTGGAACCATATGAAAGGCTATTTTAAGAAGAGAATTGGTAAACTCACTTCCTACTGTGGGAAGAGACGTTTCTTTCCTGTTGCATTGGTTTTAAAAGATTTCATAGAACAACTGTTGGGGGATTTTTGAGCCGCATCGTGTGGTTGTACTTATCTTTTTAACAGATTATGGTAAAATAAATCCTATGGGATAAAGCTTCTAATTTTCTTAAATTAAGATCCATAAAATACAGCTGTTTCAGTCAGGGGACTTTTCATGCTAGAAAACAGAAAGTATTTTTCCTTTCTTTATATAAACAATATATATATAGTATTTTCGTCCCATAAGACGCACTTTTTTCCCCCTAAAGTGGAGGGAAAATGTCACTGTGTCTTTTGGGGCGAATACTAATGTGCGCTTCCATTATGGAAGCACTCATTAGTACCAGAGGATCGGGAGACTGTAAAAGCAGTAATCCCCGAGCTCTGTACTCATCGCTTCCTGGTCCCCTGCTGTCAGATGTGCTGTAGCTGTGCATGTTGTGAGGGCGCTCTGTGACCTCACGCTATGCTCGTCGGGTCACAGCCCAGCCAGGAAAATAAGAGAGAGTTCTGGAGTTGAGGAGCAGCGGCATCCGGAACAGGAGAGATAAGTGGATTTTGTTTTATTTTATGTGATATGAGGCTGGGGGCTGATCTAAGGTATGAGGGATGATCTATGGCTGGCGCTGATCTAAGGCATGAGGGGCTGAACTGAGGTCTGAATGTTTTTTTTAATTTACAGCGGATATAAAAAGTCTACACACCCCTGTTAAAATGTCAGGTTTCTGTGCTGTAAAAAAATGAGACAAAGATAAATCATTTTAGAACTTTTTACACCTTTAATGTGACCTAGAAACTGTACCACTCAATTGAAAAACAAACTGAAATATTTTAGGTGGAGGGAAAAAAACATAAAAAACTAAAATAATGTGGTTGCATAAGTCTGCACACCCTCTTATGAATGGGGATGTAGCTGTGTTCACAATTAAGCAATCACATTCAAAATCCTGTTAAATAGGAGTCAGCATACACCTGGCATCATTTAAAGTGCCTCTGATTAACCCCAAATAAAGTTCAGCTGCTCTAGTTTGTCTTTCCTGAAATTTTCTTAGTCGCATCTGACAGCAAAAGCCATGGTCCACAGAGAGCTTCCAAAGCATCAGAGGGATCTCATTGTTGAAAGGTATCAGTCAGGGAAAGGGTACAAAATAATTTCCAAGGCATTAGATATACCATAGAAGACAGTCATCATCAAGTGGAGAAAATATGGCACAACAGTGACATTACCAAGAACTGGACGTCCCTCCAAAATTGATGAAAAGACGAGAAGAAAACTGGTCTGGGAGGGACCAAGAGGCCTACAGCAACATTAAAGGAGCTGCAGGAATATCTGGCAAGTACTGGCTGTGTGGTACATGTGACAACAATCTCCTGTATTCTTCATATGTCTGGGCTATGGGGTAGAGTGGCAAGACGAAAGCCTTTTCTTATGAAGAAAAACATCCAAGTCAGTCCACATTTTGCAAAAACACATCTGAATTCTCCCAAAAGCATGTGGGAAAAGGTGTTATGGTCTGATGAAACCAAGGTTGAACTTTTTGCCCATAGTTCCAAAAGATATGTTTGGCCCAAAAACAACACTGCACATCACCAAAAGAACCACATACCCACAGTGAAGCATGATGGTGGCAGCATCATGCTTTGGGTCTGTTTTTCTTCTCCTGAAACTGGGGCCTTAGTTAAGCTAGAGCGAATTATGAACAGTTCCAAATACCAGTCGGCACATATTGGCACAAAACCATTAGGCTTCTGCTAGAAAGCTGAACATGAAGAGGAACTTCATCTTTCAGCATGACAACGACCCAAATCATGCATCCAAGTCAACAAAGGAATGGCTTCACCAGAAGAAGATTAAAGTTTTGGAATGGCCCAGCCAGAGCCCAGACCTGAATCCGATTGAAAATCTGTGGGGTGATCTGAAGAGGGCTGTGCACAGGAGATGCCCTCGCAATCTGACAGATTTGGAGTGTTTTTGCAAAGTATTAGTTTAAGGGTATGCACTTATGCAACCATATTATTTTATCCTTATATTTTTTTCCTAAAAGATTTCAGTTTGTTTTTCAATTGAGTTTATAGGTCACATTAAAGGTGTAAAAAGTTCTGAAATTAATCTTTGTCTAATTTTTTAACATCACAGAAACCTGACATTTTAACAGGGGTGTGTAGACGTTTTATATCCACTGTATTTTGGGGCTCTTATCTTAGTTCTGATTAGGGGTCATTCACATTGGGGTCTGAACCGAGGTCTTATTGTAGGTCTGATCTTAGGTCTTATTGTGGTATTATTAACATTGGGGGTCTGATCTGAGGTTTTATTGGGGTCTTATTAACATTGAGGGTCTAATTGGGGCTGTGAGCTTAAAGTCTGATTCACATTGGGGGTCTTATTGCTGGTCTGATCTTAGGTCTAATGAAAAATATTTTTTTCTTATTGTCCTCCTCTAAAACCTATAGGGTGAAAAATACAATGTGATATATATATGGCAGGCAACCCTCTCAAATAGAAAAATAATCAAAAAGTGTTTATTCACCCATGCTGGAAGCACGACGTTTTGGCTCTATACTAGAGCCATTCTCAAGCAACAAGTGGTAGTGAGTATAGAATATATATACAAAAAGTGCAGGTGCATCAAATGAACTATTATTAGGTTCAATCCTGCAAGTGTACATTAACATACTTACATAGTGCCAAAAAATACTTACATAAATGTGATTATAAATTGTGATTGCCATACATGAATATAGATAAATATATAAAAAATACATAGTGTTATAATTTATAAAAGGGTTAATCAGCAATCATTGAGATAAATATAATCTGTGTGCCACATATGTGCATAGTGAGTGTCCATAGGCAAAGAGGGAGGTGACTCACCACAGATGCAACAACCACCAGAAAAACGCCCACTCTTGAGAAAGGTTCCAGTATAGAGCCAAAACATCGCGCTTTAAGCAGGGGTGAATAAACACTTTTTGATTATTTTTCTATTTGCCTTCCTTTTATTTTTGGGCTATTGTCAGGCACCTCGGTTTTGCTCATTTTTCCTTTTTTGTCTTGTACTGCCATTTCCCCTATTGATTATATATATATATATATATATATATATATATATAGCAAACAAATAAAGTAGCAGCACACCACTAAATGCACTAAGACTGAGTGAACATGTGAATGTGTGAACAAGGTCAAATACATGACGCCAATACTTACTGATAAGCAGTGAAGAAGCTCTTAGCGCATATTATTGATCACAAATATGTCGAGCCTACCTACCAGGCGAAAATGTAGCTTCTTACCAGGTGGGACCTACTCTAACACGGAGGGTCCAGCTCCATTGTTACTCTGATTAAAAACACCAAGGGGTGGGGGATAGGCGGGGAGTGCTAAGATCCAAAGAGGATGCCTGGTCCTCTATAATATACATATAAGCAAAAAACGGAACAGCAACTCCTGAGTAGGTCTCACCTGATAAGAAGCTACCTTGTCGTCTGGTAGGTGGGCTCGACATATTTTTGATCAATAATATGAACTTCTTCACTGCTTTGCAGTAAGTATTGGCGTCATGTATTTGACCCTGTTCACACATTCACCTGTTCACTCAGTCTTAGTGCATATAGTGGCGTGCTGCTACTTTATTTGTTTGCTGTATTATTGCCGGGTAGCTTGCACCTGCGATTTGTCTCAGGAGGTGCTGTTCAGTTTTTTGTGCTGCTACTTTATTTGTTTGCTATATATATATATATATAGAGAGAGAGAGAGAGAGAGAGTTTTGAAGGAAATTGTCAGGGAGGTTGCTCCAAACATCTTGGAGAACTAACCACAGATCTTTTGTGGATGTAGGCTTGCACAGATCCTCCAGTCTCTTTATGTAATCCGACACAGACTTGATCATGATGAGATCCAGGTGAGGGGGCCATATCATCACTCTTCAGACTTCTTGTTCTTGTTTAGAACAAAGATAATTCTTAATGAAATTTGTAATATGTTTGGGTCATTGTCCTGCAGAATAAAATTGGAGCCAATTAGATGCCACCCCTGATGGAGTTGAATGATCGATAAGTATCTGCCTGTATTTCTCAGTGCTCATGACACAATTAATGTGACTGTTGACACTGTGGACAGCCAAGGAAACAATGCAGCAGATGAAAGACACGTCATGCTTACTTACCTTCAAAATTGGAAGATGTCTAGATGTCCAGCTCAGAAGTGACAGAAACCGGGGGTACTTGGGTACACCCATCTACTTTTCAGAGAAGTCTTTCCTTAAGTGGTCTTTATGGAAGAGCAGTACAATAATAACTATTTGCAGAAAACAGTCAAGCATTGTGTAGGTTCCTTGGAAGTTTGGGGCTGCGTTATAAGAGTCTTGACTCATAGAGGTTAGATCCTCCATGATCTCAACCTGTGGTTAGGTAATAACTGCTGTTCACAGGATAATTCCTTTAAGTGTAGATTATTATAGTAATTTCTGTGGGCATTATATGATAGGAATAGGTATACAGAATCACAAGTTTCATCCCTCCATCAACCATTTGCGTGACCACCCAAAATTGAATTAGTATCATTTAACTTGAACGTGCCATGTTGAACATGCAGCCCCATCTGTGGACATGTTATAGTGCAGGAGGAGCTGGCTGAGCAGAGTGACCTAAAGTTTTATAGAAAAATATTCAGTATAGCCTATATTCTATCCATTTAAATTTCTGCACTTTCTATGCGTAGGAGTGCAGTGGGTTGTCCTACTTAGTGATTGACAGCTACCTCTGTATATATACTCACAAGGGGAAGGCTACTAATCACTATTTGGGCCTCCAACTGGAACCTAGGCTTAGAAAGAGCAGTGATACATGTGAATTAAATACAGGCTTTACTGAATATTTTACCACAGAGGCACTGACCCATATATCAATCTTCTCCGTTCCTCTTGATCTATAATATGTTGCCTGCACAAAACAATGCAACATAGCAGGTTCCCTTTAGTGACATCACTTCAAATTTTGGGTTGTCGTTATAAAGAGTTGATGGTGGGATTGAACTGTTTGGAGGTACTTGCTTCTCATCAGTGAAGAGTAGGTTACTGGTTGGTTGAATAAGATGTCTTGCCTGGCTCTAATTGCAGTGGTATATGGAAATTTATTTTCAGGCAAAGCTCTATGGAAAAAATATGAAAATTATCTCATATCAGCCAAACTAGATTTGGGCTAATTTGCAATAGGGAGAGGAGAAAAAGTCTAGATACTTGCATGCATTCCCCCATAGCTATGGACATCCATGTGCTCTGGAAAGTATTATATTTATTGTGGCTTACAGTAATGGTACCTCATGTCCATGGAATAAACCAGGAGAAAACCAAGTCCTGGGTCCAATGGTATTTGTAACCTGGATGACGTTTACTGAAAAGGGACCTTCTAGGTGAAAATATCTTGTTTTTCAAGGGACCTTATTCAACTAGAACTTCAGGGAAGACTGAGTAAGGCCTCATGCACACGACTGTATCTGGTTTGCAGTCTGTAAATCACAATTCTGCAAAACATGGATACCATACGTGTGCATCCCGCAGTTACCCCTCTGGAGGACCGACCTTATGTTAGAAATGCCTATTCTTGTACGCAAAACGGACACAAGTAGGACATGTTCTATTTATTTTTATGGGCCGTAGAGTGGATATACGGATGCGGACAGCTCCACTTTTGGCTGCACTATTAAAATGGATGGGTCCACATCGAATCCAGAAAAAAAAATGTGGATTGGATGCAGGCCGAAAATACGGTCAGATGCACGAGGCCTTACTGGGGAGAAGTTCTCCAAGCTGAGGTCAAATTGAATGTGAGCTAATCATTAGCAAAAAGTCCTATGTACTGTATGCAACGGGCAGTCCCATATTATATGCTAGGTGCCTGAATCACAAAGCAAGCTTCCATCGAATTAAATTCCTTTGCAAATCACTCAAGCCATAATTTAATTAAAGCTCTAAATATTACAGACCTGAGCAGATTTTCAGGCCTAATGTAATGAAATCCATTATCTTGATTCAACAAAATGCTGTAAGTGGGACTTCTAGTAAATGCGAGGAAATGATTTCTTGTTCTGTAACATAGACTCCTGGCGATAAAGGTGGAAAAGTGAAGTCACACATTAGTTAATTAATGTATTGATTACAGACATATGTTAATGCTGAGTCGGCCCACATCATCATCTTAGCAAAAGACCAGCACTGGGATCGTCATAAAGGTGACATGGTAACGGTTAGATGGCAATGGTATTTTGCCCTATTCAATTCTATGGGACTTAGAGTGTATATTGCTCGGCAGGGGTGTACACAGATCCCCATAATAAAACGTAATTTTTAACTAATTTCCCAGTACATGTGTCTCAATCACTTCTGGGAAGAATTCAAAGTGCAAAGCTCCAAATTTCTGATGAATTTGTTTTTTCTTTGTTTAGTGTAAAAATTCTTAATTAAAAATATTGTAATAAAAAAGTCACCCTTGGCCTCACCCGCTTTATATGACTTGAACTTATCTCGCAATGTATTTACACCAAACCACTAACATAAATGCATTCATAAATCTGCCTTATACAGCTCTAAATCACTGCTTCCCTTCAGAGAATATATTATAAAGCTGACTGCCTGCAGCCACCACTAGGGGGAGCTCTCAGTGCACAGGCTTGAGATGACATCATCAGGTCGGCCGGCGTAGCAAAGTCATATGTCACTGTGCACGAAATTTAGTGTGGGATCTTCAGGCAAGAAGGTGGCGATTGCTCCATCACGAGTAAATGGATCAGGTAAGTATAATTTTTTTTCTTTTTATTAAATTTGACACCGTGCTATATATACTAGATGCCGCAATCATGTATGAATGCGGCATCTGAGGGGTACAATGACCGGGGTGGGGGGTTGGCGCAATCACGGCCCTCTGTCATTGCACACACTGCTTACAAAGACATGGTCTTCGTGAATCGTGACTAAGTAATTTGTCACAAAGCAAATTATTTAAAAAATTCAACGAAGCAGCGGAATCACATTTTCCAATAGTTCGCTCATTTTTAGTGGTGAGCTCCACAAAATAATGCCAAAAATAGTTTTATTTAACAATCTGAGAATGTTTCACCATAATATTAATAACATGCAAATGTACGGTATTTGTAAGCAACAGTGCTGCTTAAAAAGTACAAGACAAAATCATATACAATAAGTGTTTCTGTAGCTTTCGTCCTGACCACATGACTCAGGACTAGCTAGTATACAGAGTCACAAGCAGTAAGGCATGCCACGAACATAAGGGCTCCGTGCCTGTGCTGCGGACTCTCTTTTTGCGGAACGGACGGATCGCGGACCCCTTTCAAATGAATGGGTCTGCGATCCCCATGCGGCTGCCCCACGGTAAGTGCAAATTGCGGTCCACAGCACGGGCATGGAGCCCATACATTCGTGGGCAAGAGGCCTTAAGGAGAGACTCTACTGGGTCAGCCGGCCCTGATAGGACACAGCAAGGGATTTTAGGATGCATCCTCTTCACTACTTAGTATAGTACAGATGATAATATACTAATATACTCAAACAATAAAATGCTGCAGATTCTTCGGTTGTCAAGCTGTAATCTATAATCAGGCTGGTGACATCATTTGCCTAATTATCTGAGCTGATACCTGCCAAGGTTAAGTGAAAGTTATTTTTACAGTCCCTTTCCTGCAATTAGCATGACATGCACAAACATATTCATTAGTTTGAACTGTCTTGGGAATCCATAGGGTAATATAGTGAAAAATAAGCATACATTGAAAAAATTGTTGGATTTTTTTTTTTTATAAAAAGTTTTTGATACATTTTTTTCTCTCTAAATTCCAAAATATAAAAAAGGAAAAAAAGACAATTTATTATTGTTGTGATTTGAAAATCTTAAAAGAATTAAAGTAAACCCGTAAAATAATGACAGAAAAACCCCATAAAGCCATATTACAGATGACTAAGCTAGACCAAATAAGGATCGACAGTCATACATGGGGCACCAACCAGCTGATAGGAGCACCACAGAGTAAAATTTGAGTCTTGCAAAAACTATGAATCCTTGTATTATATAGCAGTTTTATTTTAGACATTGTAGAGCCCTATACATTTTTTATATATATAAAACATTTGTTTATTTATCATTTGGTGGTATTTGAGCACAGTTTGGTGGCACGGTGTGTCACTGTACAGTATAATCATTTTTGCATGTAAAGTGATGGCAGCATTGTATTGCACTGTTATGACTCTAATGTATGGCACTATTATTTGGGCACCATACTATACTGTATGGTACTTATAGTTAGGCACTGTATGGATTAGTTATTTGTACACTGTATGAGCGTACACCCCATGGGAGGGCATCCTCAGAATGTACCGTGCAGGACATTATCCAATGTAAGGTGAGCCATTGACTTAACCTACCATAATATAAAAAAAGGACAATTTACACCTGAACATACTTTAGGATATTATTAGAGATAAGCAAATTTTTCAAACATTCGATTCGGCCGGTGAGCCAAATTTTCCGAAACTATTTGATCCGAATTTATTTGCGGCGAATTGCGTTACAAAACAGAGCCTGCATAGTGGTGTAGAACACTGTGCCTTGCAGTAACATGCATAGGGAGTCTTCTGTGGTAGTGAAACAATACTGTGAGTCAGTATGACATGCAGATGACAGGTGTCGCTCTTAAAATCACTGCACACTTCACTTATTTGGGCAGTTACAGAGCCAAAACTGACAAAATAACTCAAGTATGAACTCATCCTTACAGGTTGATGTTAGCGTCAAGAAGAAGCGCACTCCTTTTACACCATCGTCAGCTGATTCCACATAAAAGTCTACAGAACCTGTTCTATTAAACGCTTATACAAGTAGAGCCCCCCGACAGAGTGGAGAGGGTGTTAGCAGTAAGTTTGTGTTGACGTCACTGATTATTTTGCCCTTCCTCTGATCCATCAGAACAATAACCCCCAAAAAGCAGATCCTGTCTGTTGAGCATCCTCCTTCACTCGGTCAGCATTTGGTCAGTAATTCATCAGTATTGCTAATGCCCCAAAAAAATGTGGCAAGGTGAAAAAGTGTTGAGGTAGTAGCAGCAGCATGAGGAAGCCACAGAGTGGCCCAGTGATATGATGTTGAGGTAGCAGCAGCATGAGGAGGCCACAGAGTAGCAAGGTGACATAGTGTTATGGTAGAAGCAGCAGCAGCATGAGTAGACCACAGAGTGGCAAGGTGATATAGTGTTGAGGTGGAAGCAGCAGCAGCATGAGGAGATCACAGAGTGACCCGGTGACAGAGTGGGGAGGTGGGTGGCAATAACAGTACCTGCTAATGATGGTGGGTGTAAGAAGGAGCACTTGGCATCAGATGTGTGGCATCAGGTGGGTGGCGGCATCATAATAGTAGCTGAGGCAGGTAACTAAACACCCGCTCTAATGCCACACTACTGGCTGGGCAAAACAACTTTTCCAGGGCAAACTCGGTCAGTTGCGGCCACAAATTCAGTTTGGCTGCCCAGTAGTCCAGCGGATCTTCAATAACGGCTGTCAGGGTGCACTCCGAGTATGCCACTACCTGCTGGTTCAGGTTCTGCTCTATGTCTAGCTGCTGGTGAGTAGTTTCTTCACTATGCGGGTGAAGAAAGCTGCTCATCAGTGACTCTAGACTCAGGCTGCTGATGATGGAGCTGGTTCTGTTCCTGCCACCCAATCCCCCAGCAGCCATGGCAGTGGAACGTGAGCGCAGAGGGGCCCCCCCGGTCAGACCTGTGAGAGAATGGACGATGGCGCAGATAGGCAGTGGCCAACTGACTAGGATGTCGCTATAGTAGTTTAGTTTGTCCTCCCTCTCAGCCTGTGTAAAAAAGGCCCCCATTTTGGACCAGTAGCAAGGGTCTAACCAGTAGCAAGGGTCTATGAGCCAGTAGTCATCCCTCTGCCGAATGGTGACATTTCAGCTGTCACTACGCAAGCAAGTGAGCATGCATCGGGCCATTTGCGCAAGTGACTCGGAGGGACTCCCTGCCTCCATCTCCACTGTATACTGCCACTATGCGTCTGGTTCATCTGCATCATCTTCCTCTTCTCCCTCCGGCTCCTCCAGCTGCTCCTGCTCCCTTCTCTCTTGTGACCTGTGTAGAAAAACCATCCATTTCGCTACACATGGCTTGTGCTCCAATGTCCTCCTCCTCCTCCTGTTCCTCCAGTTCAGCCCCCACAGGGATCATGTGGCCATGAGATGTAGGCGAAAAGTCTCCAGTCGCCTGATCAGCCAGATTTGCCAGCATCTTTTCCAGGATATGAATCAGTGGAATGACGTTGTTCATCCCGTAGTCCTGGCGACTGACAAATAAAGTGGCCTCCTCATAGGGCATGAGCAAACGGAAGGTATCACGCATGGGCTGCCACTGGCTAACACCAAAGTTACACAGGGGAGAACCTCTGTCTGCCTGTATCATCAAGAAATCGTTTATGGATTTTCTCTGTTCCTACAGTCAGTGCAACATATGGGGGGGGGGAATTCCAACAGGTGGAAACATCGCATATCAACCTATGTTGGGGGACGCCATTCTGCCGCTGTAGCTAAAGGAGTGTCACGACCGCTATCCCAGCAGCAGTCGTGTCGCACCAGACGGAGGGGAAGGGGGACCCTTATCTACAGATGGGAAATAGAACGACCACCCCTGACTAACCCTAAGCTGGCACCTGTCTGCCCTGATACCCTAGACGGGGTGTGAACCCGTGCGGCGAGCAGGATGCCTAAACCCTCAGTCACCCTAACAAGACTAGACTGAGGAAAGGCAGATGGGAGCACTAGTCACCATCACTCATGTCTAGGAGAACAACAGGGGAAGACAGCAACAAACAAACAATCTACAGCCGAGATAGACTTATCCAGTCACCAGAGACCAGAGAAGGTGATCCCAATAACGACAGTCCACGCCAGACAAGAGCTCCACAGCAATACCGTCAAACGATCTCCTTCAAAGGTCAGAATAGCACTGGAAGTAAGAACTATATCTGGCAATGACTGCAAGTGAAACTTAAGCTAATATAGTAGCTGGGAGTGGCAGACAGGACTAACCTGAGAAGGATGCCTACAAACTCCCAGTCAGGACAAAAAGGTTCACAAGGCAAAACCCGGATGACATACCCTGAACCACGGAGCAAACTCACAAGCTATCGCGAGTAGCAAGTCGCTGCGACCCAGACCTGTCTGGATCAGTCACAGTCGTGACAAGGAGGGTGTGGTTGGCGGTGTACGAGTGGGTAAAGTGCACGCAAAGCCATTTCTGGCCATTTTTAGGATGTCTTGCAGATGGCGGAAGACTTCAGAAAAAGCTTGACAGCCAGATTGAACACGTGCGCCATGCAGGGTGCATGGCTCAGCCCTGCTTGATGCAGCGCCGACACCATGTTCTTCCCGTTGTCGGTCACCATGGTTCTAATTTTGAGTTGACGCGGAGAAAGCCAGGATTCAATTTTGGCATTCTGGTCACGTTTTACCTTCTGCCCACAGATTCGACAAATGGCCATGTTCACCTCCCCTGGCAGCTTTACAAAAAACTGCCACACCGCCAAGTAGGTGATTTTTCACCCCGCACGGACTGACTGCTACCGTCACTGCCTCCATAAACCCCTGCATTACTACTTTCCTGCTTCACGTGCAAACAGCCACCCTCTTCTCCTGATGACTATGAAGCCCCTAATTCACTCGGCTCCCAAGTGCGATCAGCTACATCAGTGGCGTTTCTAGGGCTAGTGTCACCCGGTGCAATAGAAAATGGTGTCACCCCCCCGAAGCAATAATTTTTTTGCCATGTAGGGGGGCATCCGTTAGCTCAGCAGACCCCCCAGGCTAATGGGAAGGAGGGGTGGGGGTGCTAGCAGACAGATTGCCGATGGAGGGGGAGTGGGTGCTAGCAGTCAGATCGCTTATCGCTTACTGGGCAGTGGCGGATCCAGAGCCTGGTCTCAGGAGGGGCACTTCCAGATTATTTTCTGTCCACCGCAACAAAACAATGGTGCTTATAGAACAAACTACACAGTGTAGAGGTATACTGTATATTGTGTGGCACAGTGTATGCTATATGTGTATAACATAAACATATTCCACATGAAAACTTACAATTACTTGGCCTGGCCCTTGGGGATCTCAGACACCACTTCAACACTTTGGCCGGGGGCTCGGTGGAGCTGATGTTGTGTTTTATCCTAATGAGAAAGATTTCATAATAAGGATTTGGAGAAGGGGCAGAGGGGTCGCAGAGCAGGGAGAGGCTGGTGCTGCTACTATGGGGTCATACCATGGCGGAGTATCAAAGCCCACCATAATGCCCCCCCAGTAGAAATAATTCTCCTTATAATGTGAATACCCCTTTGTAATGCCCCCAGTTGAGCTAATGTCCCCATAGTGCCCCATAATGTGCCAGTATAAAATACCCCTATATAGTGTCCCCAGTAAATACCCCCATAGTGCTCCTCTTCCCCCTTCCTCCTAGTGCCTCCCATAATTTACCAGTATAAAATGCCCCATATATAGTGCCCCAGTAGATGCCCTCAGTGTCCCCCATAATTTGAAAGTATAACATACCCCTTTTTAGTGCACAGCATACCGTATAGTACTTCTCTGGCTGAGGGAACAGAAAAGGATAGAGGCAGGTTGAGGACAGGTGAGGGCACAGGGCCTGCTCCCGGGCCATGCCAACTTAGGGTTGTGTCTAATGAACCCACCGACACTTGGCTGGGGTGTCTGATGTCACTTGCGATCAAGTCAACCCTTCAAGAACTGTTGTGTTGCTGGTCAAGAGTCAAGACACTGCTAGTTGACACTGGAAGCTCAGGCCTCTCGAAGTGACCACTGCTGCCATGCCCCCTTACTCTGTTGCGAAGTGTGCCAGAAACATTTAGGCCTCTGCCCCTCCCCTGTGCAGGGCCTGTCACTTCTCTGTCTGACATACTGTTAGATCAAATAAGTAAATAAAAAAGAAAATTAATACATGCCAAAAAGGGCTATAATTTTCTCACTTCACCACACAACGGCTAATAAGCCCCTTTTTTTCACTCCACTAATGCAGAACAAAAAAAGGCTTTAGAACATATAACTACGGCCGTGATCGGCAAATAGCAATTTTGTTTGCCACTAATACACACCAAAAAGGGCTGTACTTTTCCCACTTCACCACACAACAGCTAAGAAGCCCTTTTTCTTTATCCCCACTAGCACACACCAAAAAGGGGATTTAGAACATATAACTGCATCCGTGAATGGCAAATAAAAATTATTTTTGCCTCTAATACACACCTAAAAGGGCTGTAATTTTCTCACTTTACAACACAACGGCTAATGTGCCCTTTTTTCCTACAAAAAAATGCTTTAGAACATAAAACTGCACCGCACAAGGGCATATAAGACGTAGAAATATTTCTTGTAATAAACCCTGGTAATGGCTGTATCACAGAGCACTTGCCCCCCAATAACAAGAACGGTTTGCTGGAATTACAGAGCAGTATAATGGCAATTTGGATCCCCAGTCAGTGTAGCAAGGTGTAATAGGATTGTTCCTATTAACCAGGCTGTAACCTCCCCGACTGAACCCTGTTCTGCTTTAATACTGTGGAATGATTCCTCCCTATCCTTTCCCTGAACTTCTATACAACAAAATAGAAGTTTTAAAGTCTTTCCTAGCACTGTCCCTAGCGCCTGCTGACGTCTCTCCCTGCACTAAGTACACTGGAAAATGGCTGAATCCAAGATGGCTGAGGCTATTTATAGGGCCGTGACATCACAGGGCTGTCTGGCTGCTGATCGGCTGCATGCATGGCTTTGTGGGTGATCCCTCGTTCCCAGAGTTCCTTGATCCATGTCCTAACATGTGCACAAGACATTGTAGGAAAAAATTGGATTTGTTACCATGAAGCGTGAGGAAATTCCGATTTGGTGCGAATCGAATAATTCCTGATATTCGGATCGAATTCCATTTTGTCAGCTTCTATTCGCTCATCTCTAGATATTATATAGATGATGATTAATAATTTTAATAATAATAATTAGAGATGAACTAGGTTACGAAAAATTTGATTCGGCTGCTTAGCGAATTTTACGAAAACATTTTCTTCGTTAAAAATTACTTTGTCACAAAGAGCATTTCTTTGTAAGTAGTGGGTGCAATGACATGCAGCAGCATTTGTGCCGCCCCCTGTAATTGTACTCCTCATATGCCGCATTCAAAGCTGATCATATTACAATGGTACAGTGTAAAATAAAATAAAATAAAATATAAAATCATACTTACCTCATCCATTTGATCTCAAAGAGCTGGCCACCGCCATCTTCATTGAAGATCTAGAGCAAAATCTTGCGTGGTCTGTTATGAAGTCATCATGTTGGCCGGGATGTTGCCACGCACGGGATTTCAAGATGGCGGCAGACGGCTCTTCGCGCTCAAATGGATGAGATAAGTATTGTTTTTACCACCATGCAGGGAAAATTGATTTGCTACCACAATGCACAAGAAAATTTGGTTTCGTGGCGAATCGAATGTTCCCTGAAATTTGGATTAAATGCCACTTTGTGGAGTTTGATTCTCTCAGCACTAATAATAATAATACTAATACTACTACTACTATTAATAATTATATATTAATACAATATATACATGAAATATTCCATAAAACTTAATCCCTAAAAATAAAACATTTGGTACAATATATAAATATAATGAAACAACTGTATCAAAATAGAAAACAGAACATTAAAAATTCTATAATTTTTAAGCCGTATAGCCCTACAGCCTTTTCTGTATTATTATTATTATCATAAAAAAATTTTTTTTATGTAACTCCAGTTTTATGTCTACAGAAAAAATATCAAGTAGGAATTTGTTTGATTGATGGGGTGCTAAGAACAGAAGCAATCGTTTGTAATCATTTTCCTGATCCTATATGAAGGGTTGACTTTCTGGGTGGATGTGACATACAAGGGGTTTTGTTTGGGAAGGCAGGTATTTTTATCCCAACATGGGCGGTTGGGTTGATTTTCAGCCAGGTGAGATCAAATAACGGACCGGAGTTTAAGTGCTGGTCTGGGTTTTGGCAGCACCTGGCTGTCCTTTAAATAGGCAGCTGGGCTCAGAATCTGAGTCTCTGTTTTGGGATCTGAAACATGGTGCTGTGCTGGAAGGCTGAGAGCCGCACGAGGGCTGCACGCTGGGAAACAGGCCCCCTAAAGCCTGCTGTGAACTACCGGGGATAAAACGGCTAGAAAGGTGACATGACTGTTCTATGGACTTTGCATTGTGTGAATTTAACACCAAGACTGTAATAAGTCATTTTTTCTTTTGCCTTTTGTGTGAAATAAACACTGACATTTTGATTTACGAACTTGTTTGGCCTCTGTACTGCGTCCGCTTACCCTGCCTACCAGAGCAAATCCTCACAGTGGGTAACACGGGGTCAGCAGCCCTGCTCCTTTTTATGTTAGTGCCTTTCAGCACACTGCACATCATATTTTGTAGGTAATAAGTTGTGAAATGACCTGGAACCGTCCCCTGGCCTCTCTCCCAAACCTCATTGCAAAGTCCATCTTTTATCTTTCTATTCATCATCATCAACACATGCAGATATACAAAAGGATGTCAATGGGTCCCATATATCTAGAAAGTAACTAAATTGAAAAAAGTGCCAAAAAGACCCTTAAAATCCCTATTTTATTAGGAACATTAAAAAGGGGGAGGGGGGGGCCTGACTTAGCAGGTCACAATAATGGCTATCAAGGCCCTAATCAGTAGGTAAGTACATAATGAAGAAGATACAAAAAAAAAAAAGAAGAAAATATAGAAAAACAATGGCTATGAATAGTGTAGAGAAAGGGGGAAAGAAAGGGGGAGCACCTCAATGGGATAATTTTCCCTATAGAGACCATTTTTCTCCCTTAGCCCGGAGACAACTCCTGATGGTGGAGCCTCTCCGTCCTAGTACCTATCCTCACTATGGAGGAATGTGGGAGCTTGGCTGTGAGTTAGATCTTAGCACCATTCAGACCGTGTTCACACACCGTAGGTAGTCTAGTTGTAGGACCCATGCCACACTGAGATACCTTGACTGTACAGCTTTGGTCTTAGGTACCAGCAGGTTTTGGCAATGGTTGGCAGGAATAATTCTTCTGCTCTATAAACCTGGAGCTTGCAGGAAAGGACTTCTGCTTAGTAGCTCTAAAACTGTGGCAGTAATTTGGCTTCTGCTCTTCTTTATGTCTTCTGCTTTATGGGGACTGACTAGCTGAGGAGGAATATGGCTTCTCCTAGGTCTCTGGACTTTACTCACAGTTATATTCTCAGGGAATGCTTCATTCCTGGAACTGGAGGTTGTCTGCTCGCTTCATCCAGCTGAGGCTGCAGGGCTCAGGCTGGGGGTTATGATCAATGTCTCAGCCGAGACAAGATCCTGGCTTTCTTCCCTATATCGGGGAGCTCCTAACACACACCCTACCCTCAGCAGGGGGTGGGCTACACTCTTCACTAACTTCCTTCTCCACCCAGGGTGTAGGCTCTGGGAATAGTCCACACCTCCACAGAGGGGGAAAAGTACTAAACTGTAGCTGACTCCTTACCAACGCATTGCTGCCACCTGCTGGTGAACATGGAAAATGACAACAATAATTGTATTTAACATGCTTTATGCACATTTGTGAATGACATAATTAGAGTTGAGCGAACACCTGGATGTTCGGGTTCGAGAAGTTCGGCCGAACATCCCGGAAATGTTCGGGTTCGGGATCCGAACCCGATCCGAACTTCGTCCCGAACCCGAACCCCATTGAAGTCAATGGGGACCCGAACTTTTCGGCACTAAAAAGGCTGTAAAACAGCCCAGGAAAGAGCTAGAGGGCTGCAAAAGGCAGCAACATGTAGGTAAATCCCCTGCAAACAAATGTGGATAGGGAAATGAATTAAAATAAAAATTAAATAAATAAAAATTAACCAAAATCAATTGGAGAGAGGTTCCATAGCAGAGAATCTGGCTTCCCGTCACCCACCACTGGAACAGTCCATTCTCAGATATTTAGGCCCCGGAACCCAGGCAGAGGAGAGAGGTCCCGTAACAGAGAATCTGGCTTCAAGTCAGCAGAGAATTAGTCTGCATGTCATAGCAGAGAATGAGGCTTCACGTCAGCCACCACTGCAACAGTCCATTGGCATATATTTAGGCCCAGCACACACACAGGCAGAGGAGAGAGGTCCCGTAACAGAGAATCTGGCTTCATGTCAGCAGAGAATCAGTCTGCATGTCATAGCAGAGAATGAGGCTTCACGTCAGCCACCACTGCAACAGTCCATTGGCATATATTTAGGCCCAGCACACACACAGGCAGAGGAGAGAGGTCCCGTAACAGAGAATCTGGCTTCATGTCAGCAGAGAATCAGTCTGCATGTCATAGCAGAGAATGAGGCTTCACGTCAGCCACCACTGCAACAGTCCATTGTCATAAATTTAGGCCCAGCACTAGTGTTGAGCGGCATGTCCCATATTCGAATTCGCGAAATTTTGTGAATATTCGAAAGAATATTCGTAAAATATTCGAGATTATTCAAATTCGTTATTATTTCGCATATGCGATAATTCGAATTTTCGCATCGCATAATACATATGCTATGCAAAATTCACATGTGCGCTAATGAAATCGCCTTACGAAGATTCGCAACTCAATTCAATCACTAATGTATGAATGCAATGCCCTTTGCCTCTGTTCTGGGACAAGTGTAGATATTCGCATGTGCGCTAATAAAATCGCCTTACGAAGATTCGCACCTCAATCACTTTCTAGGGAATGTGAGACTTTTGGGAATCAATCGAGATACAGTGGGGGGTGATGACAGTAGTTGACAGAGTACAGATCAATGTAATCTGTAAGGTGGAAAGTAAAATAAAAAATACGAATATTCGTAAATCGAATTTTACGAAGTTCTACGTATTCGCGAATATGGTGCTATACTATATGAATGCACAGGCCTTTGCCTCTCTGTTCTGGGGACAAGTGTAGATATTTGCATTTGCGTTAATAAAATCGCCTTACGAAGATTCGCAGCTCAATTCAATCACTAATGTATGAATGCAAAGCCCTTTGCCTCTGTTCTGGGACAAGTGTAGATATTCGCATGTGCGCTAATAAAATCGCCTTACGAAGATTCGCAACTCAATTCACTAATGTATGAATGCAAAGCCCTTTGCCTCTGTTCTGGGACGTGCCGATATTCGCATGTGCGCTAATAAAATCGCCTTACGAAGATTCGCGCCTCAATCACTTTCTAGGCAATGTGAGTAAGATCTGAGCTGTTGGACCTTTGGGAAACAATCAATTATATGTGTACTGTAATTTTGTGGGGGGGGGGGGAAAAAACAAAAAACGAATATTCGTTTTTACGAATATATAGAACTATATTCGAAATATTCGCGAAATCGCGAAGTTGCGATATTCGCGAAAAAAATTTGCTTTTCGAATATTCGCTCTCAACACTACCCAGCACCCAGGCAGAGGAGAGAGGTCCCGTAACAGACAATCTGGCTTCATGTCAGCAGAGAATCAGTCTGCATGTCATAGCAGAGAATGAGGCTTCACGTCAGCCACCACTGCAACAGTCCATTGGCATATATTTAGGCCCAGCACACACACAGGCAGAGGAGAGAGGTCCAGTAACAGAGAATCTGGCTTCATGTCAGCAGAGAATCAGTCTGCATGTCATAGCAGAGAATGAGGCTTCACGTCACCCACCACTGCAACAGTCCATTGGCATATATTTAGGCCTAGCACACAGGCAGAGCAGAGAGGTCCCGTAACAGACAATCTGGCTTCATGTCAGCAGAGAATCAGTCTGCATGTCATAGCAGAGAATCAGGCTTCACGTCACCCACCACTGCAACAGTCCATTGGCATATATTTAGGCCTAGCACACAGGCAGAGCAGAGAGGTCCCGTAACAGACGATCTGGCTTCATGTCAGCAGAGAATCAGTCTGCATGTCATAGCAGAGAATGAGGCTTCACGTCAGCCACCACTGCAACAGTCCATTGGCATATATTTAGGCCTAGCACACAGGCAGAGCAGAGAGGTCCCGTAACAGACAATCTGGCTTCATGTCAGCAGAGAATCAGTCTGCATGTCATAGCAGAGAATCAGGCTTCACGTCACCCACCACTGCAACAGTCCATTGGCATATATTTAGGCCTAGCACACAGGCAGAGCAGAGAGGTCCCGTAACAGACGATCTGGCTTCATGTCAGCAGAGAATCAGTCTGCATGTCATAGCAGAGAATGAGGCTTCACGTCAGCCACCACTGCAACAGTCCATTGGCATATATTTAGGCCTAGCACACAGGCAGAGCAGAGAGGTCCCGTAACAGACAATCTGGCTTCATGACAGCAGAGAATCAGTCTGCATGTCATAGCAGAGAATGAGGCTTCACGTCAGCCACCACTGCAACAGTCCATTGGCATATATTTAGGCCCAGCACACACACAGGCAGAGGAGAGAGGTCCAGTAACAGAGAATCTGGCTTCATGTCAGCAGAGAATCAGTCTGCATGTCATAGCAGAGAATGAGGCTTCACGTCACCCACCACTGCAACAGTCCATTGGCATATATTTAGGCCTAGCACACAGGCAGAGCAGAGAGGTCCCGTAACAGACAATCTGGCTTCATGTCAGCAGAGAATCAGTCTGCATGTCATAGCAGAGAATCAGGCTTCACGTCACCCACCACTGCAACAGTCCATTGGCATATATTTAGGCCTAGCACACAGGCAGAGCAGAGAGGTCCCGTAACAGACGATCTGGCTTCATGTCAGCAGAGAATCAGTCTGCATGTCATAGCAGAGAATGAGGCTTCACGTCACCCACCACTGCAACAGTCCATTGGCATATATTTAGGCCTAGCACACAGGCAGAGCAGAGAGGTCCCGTAACAGACAATCTGGCTTCATGACAGCAGAGAATCAGTCTGCATGTCATAGCAGAGAATGAGGCTTCACGTCAGCCACCACTGCAACAGTCCATTGGCATATATTTAGGCCTAGCACACAGGCAGAGCAGAGAGGTCCCGTAACAGACAATCTGGCTTCATGACAGCAGAGAATCAGTCTGCATGTCATAGCAGAGAATGAGGCTTCACGTCAGCCACCACTGCAACAGTCCATTGGCATATATTTAGGCCCAGCACACACACAGGCAGAGGAGAGAGGTCCAGTAACAGAGAATCTGGCTTCATGTCAGCAGAGAATCAGTCTGCATGTCATAGCAGAGAATGAGGCTTCACGTCACCCACCACTGCAACAGTCCATTGGCATATATTTAGGCCTAGCACACAGGCAGAGCAGAGAGGTCCCGTAACAGACGATCTGGCTTCATGTCAGCAGAGAATCAGTCTGCATGTCATAGCAGAGAATGAGGCTTCACGTCACCCACCACTGCAACAGTCCATTGGCATATATTTAGGCCTAGCACACAGGCAGAGCAGAGAGGTCCCGTAACAGACAATCTGGCTTCATGTCAGCAGAGAATCAGTCTGCATGTCATAGCAGAGAATGAGGCTTCACGTCAGCCACCACTGCAACAGTCCATTGGCATATATTTAGGCCTAGCACACAGGCAGAGCAGAGAGGTCCCGTAACAGACAATCTGGCTTCATGTCAGCAGAGAATCAGTCTGCATGTCATAGCAGAGAATCAGGCTTCACGTCAGCCACCACTGCAACAGTCCATTGTCATATATTTAGGCCCAGCACCCAGGCAGAGGAGAGAGGTCCCGTAACAGACAATCTGGCTTCATGTCAGCAGAGAATTAGTCTGCATGTCATAGCAGAGAATCAGGCTTCATGTCAGCCACCACTGCAACAGTCCATTGGCATATATTTAGGCCTAGCACACAGGCAGAGGAGAGGTTCATTCAACTTTGGGTAGCCTCGCAATATAATGGTAAAATGAAAATAAAAATAGGATTGAATGAGGAAGTGCCCTGGAGTCCAATAATATATGGTTATGGGGAGGTAGTTAATGTCTAATCTGGACAAGGGACGGACAGGTCCTGTGGGATCCATGCCTGGTTCATTTTTATGAACGTCAGCTTGTCCACATTGGCTGTAGACAGGCGGCTGCGTTTGTCTGTAATGACGCCCCCTGCCGTGCTGAATACACGTTCAGACAAAACGCTGGCTGCCGGGCAGGCCAGCACCTCCAAGGCATAAAAGGCTAGCTCTGGCCACGTGGACAATTTAGAGACCCAGAAGTTGAATGGGGCCGAACCATCAGTCAGTACGTGGAGGGGTGTGCACACGTACTGTTCCACCATGTTAGTGAAATGTTGCCTCCTGCTAACACGTTGCGTATCAGGTGGTGGTGCAGTTAGCTGTGGCGTGTTGACAAAAGTTTTCCACATCTCTGCCATGCTAACCCTGCCCTCAGAGGAGCTGGCCGTGACACAGCTGCCTTGGCGACCTCTTGCTCCTCCTCTGCCTTGGCCTTGGGCTTCCACTTGTTCCCCTGTGACATTTGGGAATGCTCTCAGTAGCGCGTCTACCAACGTGCGCTTGTACTCGCGCATCTTCCTATCACGCTCCAGTGCAGGAAGTAAGGTGGGCACATTGTCTTTGTAGCGTGGATCCAGCAGGGTGGCAACCCAGTAGTCCGCACAGGTTAAAATGTGGGCAACTCTGCTGTCGTTGCGCAGGCACTGCAGCATGTAGTCGCTCATGTGTGCCAGGCTGCCCAGGGGTAAGGACAAGCTGTCCTCTGTGGGAGGCGTATCGTCATCGTCCTGCCTTTCCCCCCAGCCACGCACCAGTGATGGACCCGAGCTGCGTTGGGTGCCACCCCGCTGTGACCATGCTTCATCCTCATCCTCCTCCACCTCCTCCTCATCCTCGTCCTCCTCGTCCTCCAGTAGTGGGCCCTGGCTGGCCACATTTGTACCTGGCCTCTGCTGTTGCCAAAAACCTCCCTCTGAGTCACTTCGAAGAGACTGGCCTGAAAGTGCTAAAAATGACCCCTCTTCCTCCTCCTCCTCCTCCTGGGCCACCTCCTGTTCCATCATCGCCCTAAGTGTTTTCTCAAGGAGACATAGAAGTGGTATTGTAACGCTGATAACGGTGTCATCGCCACTGGCCATGTTGGTGGAGTACTCGAAACAGCGCAACAGGGCACACAGGTCTCGCATGGAGGCCCAGTCATTGGTGGTGAAGTGGTGCTGTTCTGTAGTGCGACTGACCCGTGCGTGCTGCAGCTGAAACTCCACTATGGCCTGCTGCTGCTCGCACAGTCTGTCCAGCATGTGCAAGGTGGAGTTCCACCTGGTGGGCACGTCGCATATGAGGCGGTGAGCGGGAAGGCCGAAGTTACGCTGTAGCGCAGACAGGCGAGCAGCAGCAGGATGTGAACGCCGGAAGCGCGAACAGACGGCCCGCACTTTATGCAGCAGCTCTGACATGTCGGGGTAGTTGTGAATGAACTTCTGCACCACCAAATTCAGCACATGCGCCAAGCAAGGGATGTGCGTCAAATTGGCTAGTCCCAGAGCTGCAACGAGATTTCGCCCATTATCACACACCACCAGGCCGGGCTTGAGGCTCACCGGCAGCAACCACTCGTCGGTCTGTTGTTCTATACCCCGCCACAACTCCTGTGCGGTGTGGGGCCTGTCCCCCAAACATATGAGTTTCAGAATGGCCTGCTGACGTTTACCCCGGGCTGTGCTGAAGTTGGTGGTGAAGGTGTGTGGCTGACTGGATGAGCAGGTGGAAGAAGAGGAGGAGGAAGCCGAGAAGGAGGAGGTGGCAACAGGAGGCAAAGAATGTTGCCCTGCGATCCTTGGCGGCGGAAGGACGTGCGCCAAACAGCTCTCCGCCTGGGGCCCAGCTGCCACTACATTTACCCAGTGTGCAGTTAGGGAGATATAGCGTCCCTGGCCGTGCTTACTGGTCCACGTATCTGTGGTTAGGTGGACCTTGCCACAGATGGCGTTGCGCAGTGCACACTTGATTTTATCGGATACTTGGTTGTGCAGGGAAGGCACGGCTCTCTTGGAGAAGTAGTGCCGGCTGGGAACAACATACTGTGGGACAGCAAGCGACATGAGCTGTTTGAAGCTGTCTGTGTCCACCAGCCTAAATGACAGCATTTCATAGGCCAGTAGTTTAGAAATGCTGGCATTCAGGGCCAGGGATCGAGGGTGGCTAGGTGGGAATTTACGCTTTCTATCAAATGTTTGTGAGATGGAGAGCTGAACGCTGGCGTGTGACATGGTTGAGACGCTTGGTGACGGAGGTGGTGGTGGTGGTGTTGGTGGTACATCCCCTGTTTGCTGGGCGGCAGGTGCCAACGTTCCTCCAGAGGCGGAGGAAGAGGCCGAGGCGGCAGCAGCAGAATAGGCCGAGGCGGCAGCAGCAGAAGAGGTAGCAGGGGGAGCCTGAGTGACTTCCTTGGTTTTAAGGTGTTTACTCCACTGCAGTTCATGCTTTGCATGCAGGTGCCTGGTCATGCAGGTTGTGCTCAGGTTCAGAACGTTAATGCCTCGCTTCAGGCTCTGATGGCACAGCGTGCAAACCACTCGGGTCTTGTCGTCAGCACATTGTTTGAAGAAGTGCCATGCCAGGGAACTCCTTGAAGCTGCCTTTGGGGTGCTCGGTCCCAGATGGCAGCGGTCAGTAGCAGGCGGAGTCTCTTGGCGGCGGGTGTTCTGCTTTTGCCCACTGCTCCCTCTTTTGCTACGCTGTTGGCTCGGTCTCACCACTGCCTCTTCCTCCGAACTGTGAAAGTCAGTGGCACGACCTTCATTCCATGTGGGGTCTAGGACCTCATCGTCCCCTGCATCGTCTTCCACCCAGTCTTGATCCCTGACCTCCTGTTCAGTCTGCACACTGCAGAAAGACGCAGCAGTTGGCACCTGTGTTTCGTCATCATCAGAGACATGCTGAGGTGGTATTCCCATGTCCTCATCATCAGGAAACATAAGTGGTTGTGCGTCAGTGCATTCTATGTCTTTCACCGCTGGGGAAGGGCTAGGTGGATGCCCTTGGGAAACCCTGCCAGCGGAGTCTTCAAACAGCATAAGAGACTGCTGCATAACTTGAGGCTGAGACAGTTTCCCTGGTATGCATGGGGGTGATGTGACAGACTGATGGGGTTGGTTTTCAGGCGCCATCTGTGCGCTTTCTGCAGAAGACTGGGTGGGAGATAATGTGAACGTGCTGGATCCACTGTCGGCCACCCAATTGACTAATGCCTGTACCTGCTCAGGCCTTACCATCCTTAGAACGGCATTGGGCCCCACCATATATCGCTGTAAATTCTGGCGGCTACTGGGACCTGAGGTAGTTGGTACACTAGGACGTGTGGATGTGGCAGAACGGCCACGTCCTCTCCCAGCACCAGAGGGTCCACTAACACCACCACGACCATGTCCACGTCCGCGTCCCTTACTAGATGTTTTTCTCATTGTTATGGTTCACCACAACAACAAATATATTATTTGGCCCAATGTATTGTATTCAAATTCAGCGGGATATAAATTTGAGGCCTAGTATTTAGGCGCTGGGTGACCGGTATGGATTTAGTGACAGAATTAGACTTGGAAATGCACAGAAGCGTGTGTGTGAAGTTATTCTGAATGACCCTATGTGCACCTTCAATATGATCTACCCTTTTAGGGATAGATTTCAAATAGCTCTGATATAGCAGAAACGACTAAATTATGAAATTGCTAAATTGGGAATTGTATTTCAACCCAGAACAAAAAATGTGCTTTGACGGACACTAAATAACTTTCCCAGCCACAACAGGACAGCGGTAACGAGAGATTTAGCGGGATATAAATTTGAGGCCTAGTATTTAGGCGCTGGGTGACAGGTATGGGTTTAGTGACAGAATTAGATTTGGAAATGCACAGTAGCGGGTGTGTGAAGTTATTCTGAATGACCCTATGTGCACCTTGAATATTATATACCCTTTTAGGGATAGATTTCAAATAGCTCTGATATAGCAGAAACCACTAAATTATGAAATTGCTAAATTGGGAATTGTATTTCAACCCAGAACAAGAAATGTGCTTGAACGGACACTAAATAACTCGCCCAGCTACAGCACTAAGGACAGATTTAGCGGGATATAAATTTGAGGCCTAGTATTTAGGCGCTGGGTGACAGGTATGGGTTTAGTGCCAGAATTAGACTTGGAAATACACAGTAGCGGGTGTGTGTGAAGTTATTCTGAATGACCCAATGTGCACCTTGAATATTATATACCCTTTTAGGGATAGATTTCAAATAGCTCTGATATAGCAGAAACCACTAAATTATGAAATTGCTAAATTGGGAATTGTATTTCAACCCAGAACAAGAAATGTGCTTGAACGGACACTAAATAACTCGCCCAGCTACAGCACTAAGGACAGATTTAGCGGGATATAAATTTGAGGCCTAGTATTTAGGCGCTGGGTGACAGGTATGGGTTTAGTGCCAGAATTAGACTTGGAAATACACAGTAGCGGGTGTGTGTGAAGTTATTCTGAATGACCCAATGTGCACCTTGAATATTATATACCCTTTTAGGGATAGATTTCAAATAGCTCTGATATAGCAGAAACCACTAAATTATGAAATTGCTAAATTGGGAATTGTATTTCAACCCAGAACAAGAAATGTGCTTGAACGGACACTAAATAACTCGCCCAGCTACAGCACTAAGGACAGATTTAGCGGGATATAAATTTGAGGCCTAGTATTTAGGCGCTGGGTGACAGGTATGGGTTTAGTGCCAGAATTAGACTTGGAAATACACAGTAGCGGGTGTGTGTGAAGTTATTCTGAATGACCCAATGTGCACCTTGAATATTATATACCCTTTTAGGGATAGATTTCAAATAGCTCTGATATAGCAGAAACCACTAAATTATGAAATTGCTAAATTGGGAATTGTATTTCAACCCAGAACAAGAAATGTGCTTGAACGGACACTAAATAACTCGCCCAGCTACAGCACTAAGGACAGATTTAGCGGGATATAAATTTGAGGCCTAGTATTTAGGCGCTGGGTGACAGGTATGGGTTTAGTGCCAGAATTAGACTTGGAAATACACAGTAGCGGGTGTGTGTGAAGTTATTCTGAATGACCCAATGTGCACCTTGAATATTATATACCCTTTTAGGGATAGATTTCAAATAGCTCTGATATAGCAGAAACCACTAAATTATGAAATTGCTAAATTGGGAATTGTATTTCAACCCAGAACAAGAAATGTGCTTGAACGGACACTAAATAACTCGCCCAGCTACAGCACTAAGGACAGATTTAGCGGGATATAAATTTGAGGCCTAGTATTTAGGCGCTGGGTGACAGGTATGGGTTTAGTGCCAGAATTAGACTTGGAAATACACAGTAGCGGGTGTGTGTGAAGTTATTCTGAATGACCCAATGTGCACCTTGAATATTATATACCCTTTTAGGGATAGATTTCAAATAGCTCTGATATAGCAGAAACCACTAAATTATGAAATTGCTAAATTGGGAATTGTATTTCAACCCAGAACAAGAAATGTGCTTGAACGGACACTAAATAACTCGCCCAGCTACAGCACTAAGGACAGATTTAGCGGGATATAAATTTGAGGCCTAGTATTTAGGCGCTGGGTGACAGGTATGGGTTTAGTGCCAGAATTAGACTTGGAAATACACAGTAGCGGGTGTGTGTGAAGTTATTCTGAATGACCCAATGTGCACCTTGAATATTATATACCCTTTTAGGGATAGATTTCAAATAGCTCTGATATAGCAGAAACCACTAAATTATGAAATTGCTAAATTGGGAATTGTATTTCAACCCAGAACAAGAAATGTGCTTGAACGGACACTAAATAACTCGCCCAGCTACAGCACTAAGGACAGATTTAGCGGGATATAAATTTGAGGCCTAGTATTTAGGCGCTGGGTGACAGGTATGGGTTTAGTGCCAGAATTAGACTTGGAAATACACAGTAGCGGGTGTGTGTGAAGTTATTCTGAATGACCCAATGTGCACCTTGAATATTATATACCCTTTTAGGGATAGATTTCAAATAGCTCTGATATAGCAGAAACCACTAAATTATGAAATTGCTAAATTGGGAATTGTATTTCAACCCAGAACAAGAAATGTGCTTGAACGGACACTAAATAACTCGCCCAGCTACAGCACTAAGGACAGATTTAGCGGGATATAAATTTGAGGCCTAGTATTTAGGCGCTGGGTGACAGGTATGGGTTTAGTGCCAGAATTAGACTTGGAAATACACAGTAGCGGGTGTGTGTGAAGTTATTCTGAATGACCCAATGTGCACCTTGAATATTATATACCCTTTTAGGGATAGATTTCAAATAGCTCTGATATAGCAGAAACCACTAAATTATGAAATTGCTAAATTGGGAATTGTATTTCAACCCAGAACAAGAAATGTGCTTGAACGGACACTAAATAACTCGCCCAGCTACAGCACTAAGGACAGATTTAGCGGGATATAAATTTGAGGCCTAGTATTTAGGCGCTGGGTGACAGGTATGGGTTTAGTGCCAGAATTAGACTTGGAAATACACAGTAGCGGGTGTGTGTGAAGTTATTCTGAATGACCCAATGTGCACCTTGAATATTATATACCCTTTTAGGGATAGATTTCAAATAGCTCTGATATAGCAGAAACCACTAAATTATGAAATTGCTAAATTGGGAATTGTATTTCAACCCAGAACAAGAAATGTGCTTGAACGGACACTAAATAACTCGCCCAGCTACAGCACTAAGGACAGATTTAGCGGGATATAAATTTGAGGCCTAGTATTTAGGCGCTGGGTGACAGGTATGGGTTTAGTGCCAGAATTAGACTTGGAAATACACAGTAGCGGGTGTGTGTGAAGTTATTCTGAATGACCCAATGTGCACCTTGAATATTATATACCCTTTTAGGGATAGATTTCAAATAGCTCTGATATAGCAGAAACCACTAAATTATGAAATTGCTAAATTGGGAATTGTATTTCAACCCAGAACAAGAAATGTGCTTGAACGGACACTAAATAACTCGCCCAGCTACAGCACTAAGGACAGATTTAGCGGGATATAAATTTGAGGCCTAGTATTTAGGCGCTGGGTGACAGGTATGGGTTTAGTGCCAGAATTAGACTTGGAAATACACAGTAGCGGGTGTGTGTGAAGTTATTCTGAATGACCCAATGTGCACCTTGAATATTATATACCCTTTTAGGGATAGATTTCAAATAGCTCTGATATAGCAGAAACCACTAAATTATGAAATTGCTAAATTGGGAATTGTATTTCAACCCAGAACAAGAAATGTGCTTGAACGGACACTAAATAACTCGCCCAGCTACAGCACTAGGGACAGATTTAGCGGGATATAAATTTGAGGCCTAGTATTTAGGCGCTGGGTGACAGGTATGGGTTTAGTGCCAGAATTAGACTTGGAAATACACAGTAGCGGGTGTGTGTGAAGTTATTCTGAATGACCCAATGTGCACCTTGAATATTATATACCCTTTTAGGGATAGATTTCAAATAGCTCTGATATAGCAGAAACCACTAAATTATGAAATTGCTAAATTGGGAATTGTATTTCAACCCAGAACAAGAAATGTGCTTGAACGGACACTAAATAACTCGCCCAGCTACAGCACTAAGGACAGATTTAGCGGGATATAAATTTGAGGCCTAGTATTTAGGCGCTGGGTGACCGGTATGGATTTAGTGACAGAATTAGACTGGGATATGGCCAAAAAATAAACAGACTATTGCTGGTTAAATGCACTTGGTGTGACAGCTTCACCCTGATGTAGGCTTTAGCCAAAAAACAACCACACCATTGAGGGTTAAATGCACTTGGTGACAGGCGCAGCTTGCCCCTGATTAGTATATGGCCAAAAAATGAACAGACTATTGCTGGTTAAATGCACTTGGTGTGACAGCTTCACCCTGATGTAGGCTTTAGCCAAAAAACAACCACACCATTGAGGGTTAAATGCACTTGGTCGCAGCTTGTGCTGGCGCACCACAAGACACAAAATGGCCGCCGATCACCCCAGAAAAATGTGACTGACAAACGGTCTGGGCAGCCTAAAAACAGTGAGCAATTGAGGATCAGCAGCTCAATGATCCACAGCTGCAGATCGATCAGTTAATCAAGTCCTTTGGAGGAGTTAATCTGCCTAATCTCGCCCTACTGTCGCAGCCGCAACCTCTCCCTACGCTAATCAGAGCAGAGTGACGGGCGGCGCTATGTGACTCCAGCTTAAATAGAGGCTGGGTCACATGGTGCTCTGGCCAATCACAGCCATGCCAATAGTAGGCATGGCTGTGATGGCCTCTTGGGGCAAGTAGTATGACGCTTGTTGATTGGCTGCTTTGCAGCCTTTCAAAAAGCGCCAAGAAAGCGTCACAAAAGCGCGAAGAAAGCGACGAACACCGAACCCGAACCCGGACTTTTACGAAAATGTCCGGGTTCGGGTCCGTGTCACGGACACCCCAAAATTCGGTACGAACCCGAACTATACAGTTCGAGTTCGCTCATCCCTAGACATAATGTAAAATCATATCAGATGACAAGGTAAAGGCTCTTAACAGATAGTAGCGGGGTAGAAGAGTGTTGTAACACGACTCTGGGGTGTTACACATATTATTGTGATGCACCTTTTGCAGAGATGTATGTACTGTGGATCCAACCTTTATACTGGGTGCTACTCTAATATTTTGGATGCTTCTCGCATCACCGGCTAGTTCATGACTAACAATTACCGCAAACTAAAGCAGTTGCAAAAAAAGAAAACAAAAAATTGAGGATATAATTAAAAAATCTAAAACTAAATCCCCTATCTAGATAAAACAACTAAAGGTCAATCTCTCATTCAACCCAATCGGGGATTGTAATCTAAACCTTTGTATCCATTCGGATTCCTTCTGAAGGATTTTTTTTTATTCCAATCTCCTTTTCTTGTTGATGGGAGAATTATTTCCAGAACTGAAAATCTGAGGACCAGAGGGTCACCTGCATGTTTCTCAATTACATGGTTAGCTACAGGTGTGATGTTCTTTTTATAAATGTCAATAATGTGTTCACATATCCTTCTTCTCAATTCCCTAATTGTCTTCCTGATGCAATCATTCTGGCATGGACACTAACAGATGTAAACAACACCTCTGCTCTTACAGTTTATAAATTCACGTATTGAGAAAATCTGATTAGTTGCAGAGCATGTAATTGTTTTTGATACAAATATAAAGTCACATGCTTTACATTCCCCGCAACCACAATATTTAGGAAACCTACAGCTACAAACACGATCCTGCATTGGGATAGCCATTATCCCCCGGCCCTCAAAAGGGGCATTCCAAGGGGGCAATACTTGCGAGTTCCACGGACCCGGAAGTGGGAGACGCCGGGTAGCGATGCGTTCCACCGGCCAGAAATGTCCATCCCGGCATGTGGAAGGTGCGCTAGGCCCGGTGGTGTTGCTTTTTCCTGATCGCCTGGAACCAATTTGATATACCTTGGGCTCCCCTTTTGTATATCAATATAGCCAGTCTCTTAATGTAGTTCATCAAGATATATCTTTGGTGTATTAAACTTCTGGCACTTCTATCCTTTCCATATGGACCCCCTGAGGAACCCAAGTTGGGGGAAACGTGTCGGGGTAAAAGGGAAAAACCTCAATGATTAGGGCCTACCAGGGCGAACTAGGATAGGTACGAGGACGAAATTTATCCCATTCAGGAGCTCCCCCTTTCTTCCCCCTTTTCGCTACACTACTTATAGCCATTGTTTTTCTATATTTTTTTGTTTTGTTTCTTCTTCATTATGTACTTACCTACTGATTGGGGCCATGATAGCCATTATTGTTACCTGCTAGGTCAGGTGTCCCCCCCCCTTTTTTTTTATGATTCTAATAAATTAGTGATTTTAAGGGGTTTTTTTTGGCACTTTTTTGAATTTAGTTGTTTTATCTTTCTATGCCACGCAGTGCTGATACCAACTCCTCCTTCATATACCATAACCACTGATTTTCTATATGTAAATTAAAGGGGCAAAAGCATGTATTACTTATTCACAAGGCTGGTGACAAATCCCTGAGTGTCCAGTCGCTGGAATACTCCCCTGACCTTTAGGCTTGTGCTCAGCTGTTTCCATCATTGCCATAGACTTTGAAAGAAATGGAAGGGTCACTCCATTTAAACTCCTCCTGCTGTGGTCATGTACATGAGCATAACTGTCATCCCTCATCTCAGTGATCGATCCCACACCAATCTATTCCCACCTTTCCAAGGTAGAGGCAATAAAGCATATTGGATGGAATACCCCTTTAACTTGGCAACTTCTACAAGTGTTACAGAGTTGAGTTTGTCCAGTGAAAAATGTCTTATGAGACATCTTTATAGAGATTTTATTCAGAACTGCAAGAAAATCACCCGATTTCCATGAAGCCAGCTCCTGAAGCCACTAGCGATAGCAATGGAGTAAATTCCACTGCAAGGAAAATGTAGTATTGAATGAATGAACGGCCTCCTAAAACTTTTCTAGGTTGAGTCAGCCAGAGTGTGAGCCAGTCTTACGTGTTTTGGCTCACATAGGGATCTTGATCGTGAAGTCCACTTTATAATGTTCATATACATTAGCAGGGCATGGATTGTCTTGGTGAGACTACCACTTTAAAGAAGTTGTTCCATTAAGACAACTTATCCACTATTGATAGGATGGAGGATAAGTATTTGATCAGTGGGGGTCCAACTGCTAGGTCCATAGCCAATCAAAAAAAGGAGGGACCATACTTTACCCCTTTCAATGGAGTAGTGTTCATGCGTGTGTGCTGCTCCACCATTCAGCTCTATGGGATAGTCGAGAGCTCGCATAGAGTTGAATGCATGCATATCTTCCACTCTATTCAGACAGTCATGATCAATAGGGGCCCCAGTGATAAGATCCCTGTGAGCTGTGGTTCACATTGCAATTCATATCCATTCACTTGAATGACCCTGAGCTGCAATACTATACTAGACATAGCCCATGAGCAAGGGTGGCGCCGTTTCTAGAAGAAAGCAGCCATTCTTTTATATCCTTCAACCCCTTTAAAGTGTCCCATCTATGAAGCTCTTCAGACATGTTTCGCCCAACATTCAGAACGTTAAGTTAATGTATGAATGTTTGAGTACCGACGATAAATTATCTTTGTTGTACGAGCATGTGTTACATTATTCATCCTATTTTCAGTACCACTTTGTGCACAGCAATGGATTATTCACAAGGCGTGACACCTATTACTATGCACTTCACACTACCACTCTCTATTGTAAAGCACATTTTAATTGGTCTCTAATGCTACAACCTAGAAGCTGCCGAACGTTCCTGCCTTAAGTAGTTGCTGCCACAAATGCTCAGTAGCGTTGTAAAATAAATACGCTCTAGTAAAGTGATCTAATTTGCAAAAGAATGGATGGATTGTCTTCCTCGGAGGGTTCCTTGAAAAAGAAGTCAATAAAGACTCCATAGAGCGCATGGTTCTAATTTCCTCTGACACAGGTTTGAATGTCAAAGGCCAACATGAAGGAAACTATTGCTTCAAGAAACCCTTCACCATCCTATAGCCAGCGAAGCGGTACATGAGTAAAACACAATTTGCTCTTAGCTGGAGGGATTCGTGATGATGTGTCTCACTAGGTGTAGAAAATATTTGGATCAGTAGTACATTACATTGTGTTATAGGGAACCATTAAGCATGGAGGGCTAGACGAATTGTTGATTTCTGCAATCTATTAGAAGATACTGCCTAGTGGTTTACATAATGCTTCAATAAAATAGTACAAAATGTCATGTTGTGTGACAGAAATAGAGCGGATGTGGGGCCACTGTGAATAGATTTGGCTTCAGGTTAATCCTAAGGACAGTCTTCATGTTTTATCCCCTATACTGTACAGTGAGCTAGGCTCCACTGCAGGTGAATCACCAGCCCACCATTAACCCACAGGGATCAAGCAACACCGGTGAGGAACACTCGGAGAACAGGGATACCCTAGTCACGGATAGGCCAAGGTCAGGGCAGGCAGAGAATGTGCAATCCCATAAACAGTTTGAGATCAGGGAAGGCAGTTCTGGATGAGTGCAGAGATCAGGCAGAGGTCAGTTCAGGCAAAGAAGGGACAAAACCAGTAGTCAGGCAAAAATTGGTACACAGAACAGGCAAACAAGATAACAACAGTAAATTAGTGTACTAAAACCAATCACTGAGGCACATTCCCATAGGGTAAGTTGCGTTAAGTGCCCCAACATTGCCAGACATAGGCTGGGGAAGAGCCAGGTCTGCACACTGGTGCCCTAAGAGCCAGAGAGAGCGTGCATACCCTACGAGCAGAGGGAGGAGTTGCTGGCCAGAAGCTGGTCTCAGCCTGGGGGTTAAGCTAGAGGAATTAGAGCTAATATCAGTGTATTTATGGAAGTTGTCTGGTGTAACTACGTTGAGAAGAATGTTGTTCAGGATGAGCATCGCATACATAAAGAACCTGTTCAAGTTTTTCCAAAAATAGAAGTCAGTTAAAGTGGGAGAAAGGGGGACTTTGTAATGTCATTTAAAAGATTAAACCACAAACAACGCTATTCGTAAAGTTGTCAGAAATTTCACTGTGGGGGACCTTACTAAGTTTTGCTATGGGACGTTATGATAGCTGTGTACACCCCCGGCTCCATCCATTCAAATGACTCTTCCTACTTGGCAGACTGTATCTTAGGGCACAGAAATGGTGACGTGACTCATTTTGGTTCTGCTAAATGGTTTCATATAAGAGAGCAGTGTGGTATTCCAGATCTGGGGGGTACTACAATTGTATATAGTTTTGTGTTTCATATTGTTATGTGTTTTATGTGTTATTGCTGTATGTTCCAGTAAGGAACGGTTGGCAAAGGTTGGCAAGGAACAGGGCTAACCACCTTGTTCCTCCGCTCTTGTTAGGAGTGGGCAGGTCCTGCTCTATGCCAGGAGAAGGAGTTCCAGAACAACTTGAGAGTGGAAAGGAAGCACACTGCAGAGCTCCTGCTCCTAAAGAGGAGAGATTTAAAGACACCGCTGAGAATTGAGGGACTACGGTTAAGACACCAATCACCCAGACTGCTACTAGGTCAGTATCATACAAGTGCTAAACTGCGGCCAGCGAACCTGCCTCCATAATCTGTACTGGTGCCAGAAGATTGCGCTTAAAATCAGCTGCCATTGAACGTATTTGAAGACTTTATTACGTTTAATTTCTGCCTCATTCTTCAATACTACATTTCCACTGCACCAATCCGCAGGGAGCAATGGACTGAAGGAGTACACCATGACACAACACTTCATCAGGGCTACTACCACTCCCATCCTCTGCCTCTGTCTCCTCCGGGGCTCACTGTAGCAGCATAGGTCAAAACTATTAATTTTGACTATCCACTGGGTACAATTCGAGTTTCCATTGCTACAAGGGCAAATGTAAAATGATGTAGTATATAAAAAAACAATATCCCTTTAAAAACTCACTATTAATATCTCATAATATCCAGTAGTAATGTTGTCATGCTAGAATATTAGAACTTTTACTTTCATGTCTCTACCACTAATCAAAATCCTCAAATCACGCTCTACGTCAAGAGAAACACGTCAGTACAACCCATAGGAACGGAGCAGATGGAGAGCACATAACACTATTATTAATTTCTAGGGCATTACAGGCGGTATTACCGTGTACGCAGGGAAGTCATACATATAGACTCCTCCAATGTTTGCATAATATTAATAAACAGGAAAACATTATGACTAGACATATGGGTTTTACACATGCTTAAGAGTTTATCTATAGTATCCAACTGGGCCAAATATAAACCTAAAAATGATTCCACAGGAAGGACAGACATCTGCATAAAGATGCACGGAGCCGGTGTTGATACAATAACTCGTCCTCCGCATCTCTTTATTTAGTTCAGAGGAAAAAACATCTGCCGTCTAAGTAGACCTTGCAACCCACAAGAAATGCTGACAAAAGAATAAGAAGCTTTTCCTATGTGACGGCATTCCTAAATTTGCTTTCCTTTCTGGGACTCAACATACAGTAGGATAGTTTAACCCACATTAGGGGGAATCTATTAGCAGTTTTAAACCCTCAGAACTGCTGACAGCACAAAATGACTGATGAGGAGAGCAGTGTGAACATTCTTAGGTTGCATGGCACGGAAATCAAAGTTTTAATCCTACCAGACTGCAACCACAAGTGTCCCTTCATTAGTGCCATGTGCTCTATGCACTGAACACCTAGCCTCACCCCTTCCCTTTGAGTGACAGCTCAGGTGTCCAATCAGGAGACTTCTTGAGCCATCACACTGACCAAAGGGAAGGTTATGGTGACCACTTTCAGAACCTCAAAACAGGACATCCTAGACCACACTTTTCCCCATTAAGCCTGGCAGTAACTAGAAGAAACTTACTATGTTAACCCCTGAAAGGGGTATTTCCAGGGGTGTAGCTATAGGGGGTGCAGAGGTAGCAGTCACTACCGGGCCCAGGAACCTGAGGGGCCCCAAAGACCCTTGAACCACATGAGAAGACACCTGTTTTATAGAAGGTGCATGCTGGAGGGAAGGTGTTAGGTCAAGAATTTGGCATGGTGGGGGGTGCAGTTTCAATGTTTGCCTCAGGCAGCAGGAAGGCTATGTGCTCCCCTGCCCTTGGCCACAAAGCACTGAGGGAAGGGGGGCCCAAGCTAAACTCTTGCACCAGGGCCCATGAGTCTTTAGCTTACGCCCAGGGTATTTCTATCATTTAAAGTGATCTCAGGATCAGTGAAAGGCCCCTAGAGATCAGATCATGCTAGCACTATGAAATTGCTTTAGTGTTTTGCAGTCTGCAAATTGCGGATCCCGAAAACACGGATACCGGCTGTGTGTGTTCCACATTTTGCAGACCGCACATGGCCGGCCCTATGATAGAAATGCCTATTCTTGTCCGGATTGCGGACATGCTCTATCTTTTTAGCGGGACCGCGGAACATAACTACGGCTCCATTGAAATTAATGGGTCCCCACCCGTTCCGCAAAATTACGGAACGGATGCAGACCCAGAACTACGGACATTTGAATGGAACCTATGGCCCCTTTCACATGAGCGAGTTTTCCGCGCGGGAGCAATGCGTGACGTCAACGCATAGCACCCGCACTGAATCCATTTCAATGTGTCTGTTTACATGAGCGTTTTTTTTTCATGCATCAGTTCTGCCTTGCGTGAAGAACACAAGATGTTCTATATTCTGCGTTTTTCACGCTGCCCTGGCCCCATAGAAGTGAATGGGGGCCCTTTTACATGAGCGTGACGGATTAGGTCCGGATCCGTTCAGGGTGCGTTCAGTGAAACTCGCACCAGTTTGCAAGCAAGTTTAGTCAGTTTTGTCTGCAATTGCGTTCAGTTGTTCAGTTTTTTCCGCGCAAGTGCAATACGTTTTAATGCGTTTTTCACGTGCGTGATAAAAAACTGAAGGTTTACAAACAACATCTCTTAGCAACCATCAGTGAAAAATGCATTGTATCCGCACTTGCTTCCAGATGCAATGCGTTTTTCACTGAAGCCCCTTTAACTTCTATGGGGCCAGGGTTGTCTGAAAAATGCAGAATATAGAACATTAGAGATGGTCTTGCGGTGCACCCTGCGGTCGATTTTCTGCGAACTTTGCGCGTTCGTGATTCGCCGAATATGCGAACATATGGCGATATTTGCGCCCGCCATATTCTTTTACATTGTGAAGAACTTTGACCCATGACACATCCATCAGGTGGTACAGGACAGCCAATTGAGACATTTCAGCACATGGACACACCCCCTCCCTTATAAATAAACCTGATCTGGCCGCCATTTTACATTCAGCCTTTTGCCAGTGTAGGGAGAGGTTGCTGTGTGGAGCAGGGACAGGCTGTTAGGGACACAAATCGCTAGCTAATAGGGCCACAATAGTCCTTTTAAGGACTGGTATAGGTGTGCTATCGATAGGTGTGACTTACTGAGGGTTGTAATATACTTATAATCAGGGCTTTTTTGCTCAGAGAAAAGGTGGTGGAACTCACCCCCCCTCCCCTGGCCACACCCCTACCCACCTAGGACAGCCCCTAAAACCGCCCCTTTAGAGAACAGGGATGCAAGTAAAATTGCCAATGACGGTCGTGACAGCCAGGCTGCCAGTGCCCGCGGCCGCCGCCGCCTTAGTCCACACATGGGCAGCGCAGTCTGGCCTGGCCCCTTCCTTCCCTGTTCCTGTTCCCCTTTTTTAATTTAAAAATGAAATAAATGAAAAATTACCTTTTTACTTTTGTTTCCTGTTCCAGCCTGGTGCCGCTCTGCCTCCTGACTCCTGCTCGTGCCGACACCCACGACACTAAACTGCCGCCCGCGCCTCCAGCAGCCGCCCTGCCTGCTGGGCGGGCCTGTCAGGGGAGCCGGAGGCTGGGGGGTCCCGGGTCTAGGGCCGCAGACAGCAATGGAGTCGGCCTGGGGGCGGGGTTTGGGGCCACAGAATCGGCGTCTCCCTCTCACTCTCTCCGCCGCTGTCAGTGGTGGGTGGGAGCTGGGCGGGCCTGAGCCAGTAGAGAGCCGGAGGTGCCGGAGGCTGCAGGGACTGAGCAATCATGTAAACTGTAAGTAAGCAGCCTAAGCAGGGCCGGTGCAAGGATTTTTGCCGCCCTAGGCAAGATAAAAATTGCCGCCCCCCCTTATCAGACATCACACATGTTCCACCCCTTTCTCAGCTTTTAAATTAAAAGAACTGCTATGCTTCCCTTATGGTTAATCAAGCTTCTTGTAGCTGTCTCTTTTTGCGGAACGATGTGCGGCCCCGATCCGGAATTGCGGACCCGGATCTGCAATTCCGATCCTGAAAAAAATAGAACATGTCCTATTCTTGTCCACAATAGCGGACAAGAATAGGCATATTCTCTTAGTGCCTGCAATGTGTGGTCCGCAAAATGCGGAACGCACATTGCCGCTGTCCGTGTTTTGTGGATCCGCAAAACACACACGGATGTGTGAATGGACCCTAAATGTGAGGTAAATTAGTTTCCAATGTAGTATTAATAACTAAACAATTACATAATAAACATATTGCATTGTCTACTTACCACCAGGGCAATAAGATGATCTGGTCTCTGGCTGCAGTCTGGCTCTGGGGACTCCCTTGTCACTCTCTTCTCCTCCCTCCCTTGTCACTCTCATTCTACCCCCCCTTGTCACTCTCATTCTACCCCCCTCCCTTGTCACTCTCATCCCCCCCCTCCCTTGTCACTCTCATTCTACCCCCCCCTTGTCACTCTCATTTCCCCCCCCCCCCGGTCACTCTCATTCCCCCCCCCCCTTGTCACTCTCATTTCCTTCCCCCTTGTCACTCTCATTTCCTCCCTCCCTTGTCACTCTCATTTCCATTCCCCTCCCTTGTCACACTCATTTCCATTCCCCCCTCCCTTGTCACTCTCATTTCCACCACCCCTTGTCACTCTCATTTCCTCCCCCCTTGTCACCCTCATTTCCATTCCCCTCCTTATCACTCTCATTTTCTCCTCCCCCCTTGTCACTCTCATTTCCATTCCCCCCTCCCTTGTCACTCTCATTTCCATCCCCCCCTTGTCACTCTCATTTCCATCCCCCCCTTGTCACTCTCATTTCCATTCCCCCCCCTTGTCACTCATTTCCATTCCCCCCCTTGTCACTCTCATTTCCATTCCTCCCCCCCCTTCCTCCTGTCACCTCTAGTGTAGCGTGGCCGAGCTCTGTTCGGTCCGCAGTACAGGAGAATTTGTTTCCTGTACACGGCTGGACTGAAAGGAAGTGCACACTAAGTGAGCACTTCCTGTCAGTCCGGCCGGGTACAGGAAACAAAAGCTCCTGTACCGCGGACCGAACAGAGCTCGGCCACGCTACATTAACAACAGCACAGAGCAGACACAGCAGGCGCAGGCAGGCTGCGCAGCACTGAGCCGGCGGCCAAAGATTCTTTAGAGCGGCAAGCGCTCAGCCGCTCAGGAGGCACAGCATGAGTGGCGCCGCCGGCTGGTTGAACTTATATAACCAACTTTTTTATTATTTTTTTCACCACACCAGTGCCATCTATTGGTGGGGTTGAAGTAAGAGATGAGTTGTGAAATAGATGGGGGAGTAACATAAATGATGTCATTAATTATTGATAATCCTGACCAAGCCCCATTTCAGAGAAGAATAAAAGGTGACATGAGTTGACAGGGGGTATGGACCCAGGTTCACTCAAACTCATCCATTGAGTTCTATCCAGGGAGATCAATCGGTTTAGATCGAACCATACATTCAGATGATCCACCTATTGATCCATTAGTTAACCCATCCAAGGAGGTCACAACAATTAGAAGACTAATAGGACCAAACCAGCCTACACTCCTGAACCTTAATGCTGATCTCTTCTAGTCAAATTCTGTGGTATAGTATACATTTCAATCTATTTCAGGAAATTAATTAATCATATTATATATATATATATATTGTATCAACCATATTTTGTGGGTAGGATCTTAACAAAAAGGGGGGGGGGGGGTTTGTAACTGCAGTATCAATTGCATCCTCTTCAGTCTAGGGAGATCAATATATATCATTGATATATATTTTCATATCACTGTATCATCTCCAAAGAACTGTTTTTAGTTCAAGTCACATATGGTTGAATCTATATATATATATATATATATATATATATGTGTGTAAATATGATAAAAACCTGATGTCAGCTAAAATCTGATACATCTGTTGGCTGGGAAAAATCAAGTATACGGTTAAGGATTTGTTTCCATGTGTTATTATTAAGATATACAACTGTATTATCGATTAGATTTATATTCTTTGGGTTATTTAGTGTTTATTAATTTCATATCATTGTTTATCACCATTTTATTGACAATGATTTTATATTTTATTCTATTTGCACTGAATTATTATTAATAATTATATTTTTTGTAGTATTATTATTATTATTGTTTCTTGTTGTCTTCCATTCAGCTCAGATAAAGGAGCTCTAATTAGCTCTTGTTTTGTTTATGGAAATTAGTTGGAATCTCGTTTATTATAGATCCTGATCCTTTTGAATATATAAAAGACAGTTTTTCAGAGCAGTATAAATATTCTGACAGAAACATTCAAAGCAGAGTCCAGGCCACTGAAAATGAAGGGCTCGCCTCCTGGGCACCACCAGGTGTGGCACCGGAGGGATTAAAACTTCAGTCATTCTACCAGTTATGTTTGCCGTTCTCTCCCTGTCAACTATAGTGTTCTGACCCCTCAGAACTTCTGACAAGTTCCTTCTAAAGCTCATCGCTATGTATCTACCAACTTGCATAGTACTATAACTATAATCCGACTAGATTATTCAAATACAACCATTAACGTGAATCCACACTTTTAACAGCATGCTATTACTTAAAGGGAATCTGTCATCAGTTTTATGGTGTCCTAACTAAGAGCAGCATAAACTAGTGACAGAATGCTTAGCAGAATGCTGGGTCACTTTCTTTAATCGGCCCGGCCATTTTGCTAAAGTCTTGTGCTAAACGGCTCCAGCACTTGCCGATGAGTCCTGATATTCATGAGCTCCTGGATTTCCCACCCACATGCTGCTGATTCATATGGCAAAAAAGCTGTCAATCAGAGGCAGGTGGGTGGGGAGAGCCGTCATGAATATGAGGACTCTATGGCGTGCGCTGGAGCTGTTAGAGCCTAGCAGCATTAAACTGGTGACAGATTCCTTTTAAAGGGGAATTCTGGTTTCACAATATTGATGACATCCTCAGGAGAGGTCACTCATTTCAGATTGGTGGAGGTCTGACCCTTTTTAAAGGAGATGTAAAGGATTACAAAAGCATGGTTACTTTATTCCAAAAACTGCCCCAGACATGTCCATGGGTTGTGTCTGGTATTGCAGCTCAGCTCATTTGAAGTGAATGGGGCTTAGTTGTAATACCACACACAACCTGTGGACAGCTGTGGTGCTGTTTTTGGACGAAAGCAGCCACCCCTTTCTAGTTCTGAGACTTTCTTTAATTTGTTTTATACACTCACGGAGGCATAGTTTTACAGGTTCAAAAACCTGTATCCAGTGGTGTGCCAAGGGCTGCAGAGAAATCTGTGCCTGCAGGGGAGAGCTGGATCCGAGCATCAGGAACCGGACAAGGCAAGTAGTCACATTTTTTTTTTAACACAGAGGGGGCACAGAGGGCTTTACTATTATGAAGGGGGCAAATGGGCATTATTACTATGAAGGGGGCATAATGGGCATTATTACTATGAATGGGGCACAATGCGCATTACTACTTTGGAGGGGCACAATGGGCATCACTATTATGAAGGGGACATAATGGGCATTACAACTATTAAGGGGGCACAAAGGCATTACTGCTATGAGGGGGCACAATGGGCATACTACTATGAAGGCAGCACAATGGGTATAACTACTGTGAAGGGGGCACAAGAGGCTTTACTACTGTCAAGGGGAGGAAATAGAGAGCATAACTACTGTGAGGGGGCACAATGTGGGCATAATTACCTTGAGGGGGCACCAGGGGTGGATTGGCCACAGACCTTACAGGGAAATTTCCCGGTGGGGCGATGCCCAGGGGGGTGCCTGAGCCCTCCTCACGGCCGTCCAGTAGAAGTCTTTGGGGATGTATTTTGTGCTCCTGGCAGTATTTTATGATGGACTGTGGTATTTGGTTCTGTTGGGGTGGTATAATGTCCTGCAATATGGTATTGCTGGCTCTGACTTCCATCAATTTGTACCTGACTACAAAACGGGGCAAATTTTACTATTTTTTTCCAGGGCCACTTTAAATTCCTAGTCTATTTCTGGGGGGCACAATATGGGCAGAACTACCATGAGAGTGCACAATGTGGATATTAGTAGGGGGCACATATCTAGACATAACTATTGTAAATGTTGTACGATGAGGGCAATACTACTGTTGGGGGGGGGGGGGGGGTTGCCAGAGAAAGGACCTGCACCGGGTGCCAAACACCTTAGCCAAATCACTGCCTGTATCCAGGGACAATAACCAGTCTTCATAATACAAATTGTAATCTATGAAAGTCAATTTTTTTACCTTATAGGGTTAGTGGTCCAATGTAAAAGTGCTACAATTATAGCTACACTAATCAGTATTACACTAACTGCCAAGCCTCCTAGTCTATATCTGAGCTAATCTGTGAGAATAAACCATAACACCCGGACAATATAAAATCAATGCTATATGAATACTATGTATCTTTATGAGCATTTTCGACTCCCCTAATAAACCCATCTGCAATTAATAACACAGTGCAAATAACCCAAGAGCTTCTCATCCATGGCAACATATTAGATATTGGCTCAGATTGTGTGGAAATAGAAAGTCTGCTCGGTTACTATAGAGGACAGAACATTTCTGATATTTACAGTTATTACACATATTACACATATTATATATATAATAATCTTAGGCGAGAATCACAGGGTCTTAGCTCTCGTCAAATGAAAAGTTTTCTATGCCGGAAGAATCCTGATCAGTTTTATCCTAATGCATTCTGAAAGGAGTGAAATCCGTTCAGGATGCATCAGGATGTCTTCAGTTCCGGACCGGATCGTTTTTTGGCCGGAGAAAATACCGCAGCATGCTGCGCTTTTTGCTCCGGCCAAAATCCCGGAACACTTGCCGCAAGGCCGGATCCGGAATTAATGCCCATTGAAAGGCATTGATCCGGATCCGGCCTTAAGCTAAACGTTGTTTCGGCGCATTGCCGGATCCGACGTTTAGCTTTTTCTGAATGGTTACCATGGCTGCCGGGACGCTAAAGTCCTGGCAGCCATGGTAAAGTGTAGTGGGGAGCGGGGGAGCAGCATACTTACCATCCGTGCGGCTCCCGGGGCGCTCCAGAGTGACGTCAGGGCGCCCCACGCACATGGATGATGTGATCACATGGCACGTCATCCATGCGCATGGGGCGCTCTGACGTCATTCTGGAGCGCCCCGGGAGCCGCACGGACTGTAAGTATACCGCTCCCCCGCTCCCCGCTCCTACTATGGCAACCAGGACTTTAATAGCGTCCTGGCTGCCATAGTAACACTGAACGCATTTTGAAGACTGATCCGTCTTCAAATGCTTTCAGTTCACTTGCGTTTTTCCGGATCCGGCGTGTAATTCCGGCAAGTGGAGTACACGCCGGATCCGGACAACGCAAGTGTGAAAGAGGCCTAAACGATGAATGACAGCAATGATATGGTTGAAATGATATTTTAACATTCTATAATATTTCTTTACACAAGCAGTGTTTCTGTCTCCACTGTATGAACTATGTCCATGTATTACACCTGATTAAAAGGGTTATCTGAGATTTTGAGCCTCAGGATAGGTCATCAATATCAGATCGGCAGGGGTCTGACTGCCAGCACCCTTGATGGTCAGCTATTTGAGGAGGAATCAGTGCTCACTGGAGCTCTTGGGAGCGCTGTGGCCTCCTCACAGCTCACCAAGCACAACGTCATTTATTGCATAGTGGCTGTGCTTGGTTTTGCAGCTCGGCCCCATTCACGATGCTTGATGATGTCACTGGCCTAGGAAGAGGCCTACACTCTCATGGAGCACTATAGCTTTTTCTAACAACTGATCGGAGGGGGTGCTAGGATTCAGACGCCTACCTGAAGATACGCCATCAAATTCAAAACCTCAGAGAACCCTTTTAACTTCAGTAGGTACCCATCACGGATGTACCGAGACATACGGATGTCTCGGAAAAAGTGAGTGGCAGGAGATCTGTGAGACTGGCAACACGTGGTTTGATCTGACAGGTTTTCCTTGTGGATCAATAGGTGTCTGTGTTGTTTCTGGTAATGGCCACACCCCTTGCCTCCAGGTGTTGCTTATTTGGTCATATAACCTTACTTATTTATAGTTGCTTCTCCCACTATGCTGTGCGGTTTATAGCTTTCTATGCCTGTGGATTGTTTGTGGTAGGATCTCGGCTGAGTTCCTGGTGCTTCCATAGCCTCTTTGAAGTTAAATCTTTCCTTTCCCTTTTGTATTTTGTTTGGGTTCTGTGTTTTGCATTTCCCTATTGTTTGTATTAGGCCTGAAGGAGACTCCTGTTCATCCTTCCTTTTGGAGGAACAGATAGTCTAGTCCCTGCCATTAGTATCAGGGTCCTATAGGGCTAGATAGGACTCTAGGTATTCCTGCGTATGAACTCACCTACCTTTGGGGTCTGTTCATACTGGTAGTAAGTCAGGATTTTGGTTAGGGTTTTTTTAATAGGAGGTGTCCATCTTCCTTCCCTAGTTCTCAGGCCTGATTTCCTGTTTCCCCCTTCCCTCCTATGCTTGGTGTGGTGTTTCCCTCCCACACCAAAGTGTGACAGTGCCATGTAATGCTTTCCTCCCCTATAGTGGTGGGGTGTAGAAAAACTAAGCATATGCACTTGCTACCTAGTTTCTCAACAGATTACAACTGTTGGCTGAAAGCTCCAGCAGAAGACCATCCTATATTCAGCTTTTTTTCCTTCAGGAAAGATGACATACGTTCATTTCAAGATTGTGTAATTGTGTCTTTGATGGTTTTACCAGGACCAGAAAGAAATTGGTGAAAGCTTCCGTCACTCTAGAATCTAACCCTTACTGCAGTCATATTGACATCTGGTGTTGCAAGTGTAGCCTGTGCTAGAGCGCACTACATGAAAGAAACTGGTTCCCAGAAGAAGTGGCAGAGTCTGATGTAAGGCAGGATTCTATGTGATGTTTGGGTCAAGCAGACGGCAGGGGATTGTATGTAGAGATGTCCCGAACTCGCCGGCAAATAGTTCCCGGGAAACATAGCTAGTTCGCGTTCGCCGTGGCGGGCGAACATATGCGATGTTCGGTCCGCCCGCTATACGTCATCATTGAGCAAACTTTGACCCTGTACCTCACAGTCAGCAGACACATTCCAGCCAATCAGCAGCAGACCCTCCCACCCAGACCCTCCCACCGCCTATCAAAAAGCAAGGACAGCACAAATTTGACTAAGTTGTAATCGCAATGCGATTAATACAGGTTATATTAATCGCATTGTGAATTCAACTTAGAGCTGGGTTCCTAATGGTTATATTGCTAGAATATATCGAAGATTGAGAATATAGTGCTATATTCGTTATATTCGTCAATTGTAGCAATACAACCATTAGGAACTCACATCTAAGTTGTAATCGCAATGCAAATTCAACTTAGAGCTGGGTTCCTAATGGTCCCCCCCCCCCCCCGAAGCCATAATAAAGAGATAAAGAGAAGAAAAAAAAAGAAGTCACTAAGTCAGCTCCAATCAGATATCTGCATAGACCCAGAGTCTTGGTCTATGTGCAGATATCTGATTGGAGCTGACTTATTATTTTCTCTTTTGCACATAAACGTTTAAACTATATTCCTTAGTAAAAATGACCAGTCCACACCATGTGGGTCTATGAGGGCCCCCCCTGAGCAAAGATTTGTAAATGTGGCTGGGTGGCCCCAGCCCACAGTTCAACCCAACCCCTTATGTCTCCTGGCCTGGGGCCGTCTCTATAATAATCCACAGTAATTTATGAATGGGGTTATGTTATTAACTTATTATTATTGGGGTATTATTAAAATAATTTAGTCTATAAAGTCAGAGCCGCTCTACCTACCTCCTCCTCCCGGCACCAGAGACTACTGCAGGGCAGCTGCCGCGGCGCCCCACCGCTCACCAGGCTGCAGTGAGTCACACCCCCGTCCCCCTTTACCACGTGACGGCGCAACCAATACAACCATTATGAACTCAGACCTAAGTTGTAATCGCAATGCGATTAATACAGGTTATATTAATCGCATTGCGAATTCAACTTAGGCCCCATGCACACGGCCGTGTTTCACAGCCGTGTGCGGGCCGTGGAACCGCGGCCTGGATCCCTCCTGAGAGCAGGAGCGCACGGCGTCACTGGTTGCTATGACGCCGTGCGCTCCCTGCTGCCGGCACAGTACAATAATACACTGGTATAGATCATACCAGTGTATTACTGTATTGCGGCGGCAGCAGGGAGCGCACGGCGTCATAGCAACCAGTGACGCCGTGCGCTCCTGCTCTCAGGAGGGATCCAGGCCGCGGTTCCACGGCCCGCACACGGCTGTGAAACACGGCCGTGTGCATGGGGCCTTAGAGCTGGGTTCCTAATGGTTGTATTGCTAGAATATAACGAAGATTGAGAATATAGTGCAATATTCGTTATATTAGGAATCGTCAATTCTAGCAATACAACCATTATGAACTCAGATCTAAGTTGCAATCGCAATGCGATTAATGCAGGTTATATTAATCGCATTGCGAATTCAACTTACCACACTCTGCGTCAACTGCGGAGTTTTGCCATGGATCCCCCTCCGGCATGCCACAGTCCAGGTGTTAGTCCCCTTGAAACAACTTTTCCATCACTATTGTGGCCAGAAAGAGTCCCTGTGGGTTTTAAAATTCGCCTGCCTATTGAAGTCTATGGCGGTTCGCCCGTTCGCAAACATTTGTGGAAATTCGCGTTCGCCGTTCGCGAACGGAAAATTTTATGTTCGCGACATCTCTAATTGTATGGTGCAGAGCACCAAGGAGAGTCAGGAGAAAAAGCTTAATGGCAAGAGATAGCAGAAATAGTCCAGTACCAGCAATAGGACAGTGGGAGCCTTCCGGTGCATGTGTAGGGGTACTCCAGAATGTGAGCTGCACCATCCCCAGATTGCTTGGGTGACTAAAGCAGATCAAAGAGGCAGAGCTTGCAGTGAGCTATCATTCAGTCTGAGAAGTAGCAAAACTACTATTGACACATGTTTGCAGATGAGTTCAGCAAAAAGCAGGAGGCACCTGTTGTACTAAATGGTATAACTAACAGTATATCATTAGGTACAGACTGTTGTGTGAAGACCTGCAGATAATGGCAAAGGAGCCATGTGTAAGATCACTCTAAGAGAGTGCATACCAGAACCAGCCTAGGCAGTGGAGGTGAGAAGGGTTGAGGGACCCTCTATTTAAACGTTAATGGAAAGCAGTGGCATTGCCCTGTGTGCCCATCCTATCATGCCCTAGCTCTTGTAATTAATCGAAAAATAGCTGACTTCATTACATTGAACTGCTTAGACATGGTCATTGCCTGTAATGTGGTTAGTACCATAGGTAATCAATGGAGGGCATATGATTTTTGTATTTTCCTGGTTGGGACATGGGTAGCACATGCCAAGTGACTATGTGCTTTATTTGTATGTCAAGCACCAAAGTAATGAAAGAAGTTTGTGGCATCTGAATGCAGGCTACTGAATCAGGTTGAACTAGTGTTGTGGTAGAATTAGGTGTGCTCCCTCAACAATGGACCTTGCCTAATGCCTGTGAGCTTCAAATCCTAAGGTTTCCTCCAGGTTAGGGCAGGCAGAGTATTAGCAATAAGGTAAATGGTCTGAGATCAAGGCAGGAAGAGAAGGGTCAATACGGAGGTCAGGCACAAGTCAGGTCAGATAGCAGAGGGTCAAAATCCAATAAGCGGGCAGAAGTCAGTATATAGGCAGACAAATGAATACAGCACACCTTCATAGAAAAGTAGCAAGCTAGTCAAGCTATTGTTCACACCCCAAGGTTGAAGTACCCCAAGGTTGCTAGCCATTGGCTAAAAACCCCAAAAAGCCTACGCTCCTGCTCTGTGAGCAGAAGGAAGAAGTCTTGCCGGAAGACCAACTGGACCGGGAAGGAGCAAGAGGGGAGTGGAGCTGTACCAGTGCACACCTGGGGTACCGTATTGGCCTCAGTATGGGTCTCTGATATAGCAGGCATTTTTCATTTCTATACTATAAAAGTATTATTTTTGTGTATGTTATAAATTATGTGTACAGTATGGCAGCACAATTATCATACACTGAATGGTGATATTATCTATTCCCTTTAGAAAAAGAGCCTTCATTAAGTGAATGCCTAGCACCTACCATATTTGTATTTATGTATGTGCCACCTACCTGTGAACCCTTACCCTTTGACAAAATTACTCCTGATACAATCCGAAGTTTAGGAATATAGGTGTCCACTGTAGCTGAGGCATGAAGCTCCTTTTTATCAGATAACACAATTATGCTTCTAAGATGAGCTTCATACTTAACACTTAATATCGCCACACTGCGCAGGTCCATACATTAAAGGGGTTAGGGGTTCTAACGAATGTATCATCAGTCCCTGCACCTCACATGGATCCAGAGATCTCCCTATTCATTGCTCCAATTGCTCTTCTAGATTTATTTCAAGCTGGCTCCCTAGGGGATGTCTCCTTTCTCAGGAGGCTTGTTCTTTCTGCTGCAGTTTGTGGCAGTTGAAAGATGCAACTGAGCATGTGCTTCCACCTCAGTGAGCAGGACAGCGAAATTAGAAAAAGAGCAACCAGCAGGTGGCGCTCGACAGGTTTCAGTTAATAACATAGTGACTACAAAATTATTAATTACATGCTTTTACAAAAGTGTTCATATCCAGGTGCTGGTTTAAAAAAATGTGGGATGACTCCTTTAAGAAAAACATCTAACATCTTTCAATACATCTGTGCTGAATTTTAAATAGTCCTTGATCTATGAAATATAAAAAAAAGCCAGCTGAAATAATATTGAATGCTTCTTTCTACATCACATGCGATGAATGGAAGATTAACTAGAAGATAAAGAGGGACCTAGAAGGAAATGCAAAAAAATAAAAAATGGACCTCCATCTCTGTCTATACAATTTACTCTCCTCTCATTACAAAGAATAATAGCTTTATTGAGCTACACGAAAATATCCATGAATATATTTATCCAGTCAGCTTACTTTCTAAGGCAGCATTTGTAGAAAAAAAAATATGGCTATATCTGGCAAGACTACTTTATAGGCTTGTAGGGAAGATAATTCAAAGGTAAGAGGGTGGAACAGGAGTCCTAATAAAGATTTCTGTGTTACGTTAAATACAATATCTTGCTGTTCTTTTGATCTGCGTGCGCATGTTGTAAGTAGAAACCGTTTTTCACCATGACTCACTTGCTGATAAGGGGTAAATGTTGCACGTCTTAAAGATGCTGCTGCACAAGACAGATTTATGTTCTGTATTGTATGAGGGATGTTGGACAACGTCGCCTATGCTCCACTGCCTGTAGGATAAAGTATCAAGATTAAAAAAGGAATTCCAGAGCAATTAAAGGGATTATATTTAGAGATGAGCGAATTTTTCAAATATTCGATTCGCCGATTTGCCAACATTTTTGGGAAAAATTTGGTTTGATCCGCATTTATTCGTGGCAAATTACGTTAAAAACACATCTTTTTCCTGGTTGCAGAGAGCTTTTATAGTGGTGTAGAACACTACCACAGCACACATAGTGAGTCTGCTGTGGTAGTGAAATTATACTGTGAGTCAGTATGACATGCAGATGACAGGCGTCGCTCTTAGAATCACTGCACACTTATTTGGGCAGTCATGAGGCCAAAACTGACCAAACAACTCAAGAATGAACTCAGCCTTACAGGTCGATGCGCCAAGAAGAAGCGCACTCCTTTTACACCGTCGTCAGATGATTCCACATAGATGTCTACAGAACCTGTTCTATTAAACGCTTATACAAGTAGAGCGTCCCCCCGACAGAGTGAAGATGGTGTCAGCAGTAAGTTTGTGTTGACATAACTGATTAATTAGCCCTTCCTCTGACCTGTCAGAACAATAACCCACAAAAAACTGATCCTGTCGAGCACAAGCCTTTACTCGGTCAGCATTTGCTCAATAATCCATCAATATTGCGAATGCCCAAAAAAACAGGTGAATAGAATATTTGCATGTCTTCTGTGTTTTGTACACACTCCTGCTTTTGGCTACCAAATCATAAGCCAATTCTGATGGGACCATAGAGGCCTTACAGCTGCTACACAGACAGGATCCGTTGTGCGTCTCATTTTTACTTTTCCTTCTGACAGATCAGAAGAAAGGTCAAATAAATGATGATGTCAGCCAGGCCGAAAGCCAAAATAGTGGACCAGTCATGAAGTGGGGAGGGTGGGAACAGCATGAGAAGTCCACAGAGTGGACCTATGACAGTGGTGAGGTGGAAGCAGCATGAGGAGACCACAGAGTGGCCCAATGACCAGAGTGTGGAGGTGGCGGCAGTATGAGGAAGCTAACGAGTAGCATAATGACAGAGTCTGGAGGTGGTACCAGCATCAGTAGCAGCATCAGGAGAAGGCCACCAAGTGTATGAAGAAGCTACCGAGTGGCACAATGACAGATTATGGAGGTGGCAGCAGTATGAGGAAGCCACCGATGGGGCATAATGACAGAGTCTGGAGTTGGCGTTAGTATGAGGAGGCTACCAAGTGGCACAATGACCAAGTGTGGAGGTGGCAGCAGCATGAATAAGTCACAGAGTGGCACAATGACAGAGTCTGGAGGTGGCAGCAGTATGAGGAAGTCACAGAGTGGCACAATGACAGAGTGTGGAGGTGGCAGCAGTATGAGGAGGTCACTGAGTGGCACAATGACAAATTCTGGAGGTGGCGACAGCAGCAGCATTAGGAGGATACCACAGAGTGGCAAGGTGACATAGTGTGGATATGGCAGCGGCATCAGGATACCACAAAGTGGCAAGGTGACATAGTGTGGATATGGCAGCAGCAGCAGTATCAGGATACCACAGAGTGGCAAGGTGACATAGTATGAAGATGGCAGCAGCAGCATCAGGAGACCACAGAGTGTAAAGGTGACATAGTGTGAAGATGGCAGCAGCAGCATCAGGAGACCACAAAAAGACCCGGTGACAGAGTTCAGAGGTGGGTGGCAATACCAGTACCCGATGACAAAGGTGGGTGAAATAAGGAGCACTTGGCATCAGATGTGTGGCATCAGGCAGGTGGCAGCATCAGAGTAGTAGCTGAGGCAGGTAGCCAGAAGAAACCGGTCTCTTTTGTCAAGGTTTGGGTGAGGCGGCATGGATTATCTAATAAGATGCATCGGGCATTGCTGGGTGGAAATTCTGGCTGATACACGCCTGACTCATCTTGACAAAGGTCAGTCTCTCCACATTTTGGGCGGACAGGCGAGTTCTCCTTGGGGAAACTATGGCCCCCGCCGCACTAGACACCCGCTCTGATGCCACACTACTGGCCGGGCAGGACAGCTTTTCCAGGGCAAACTCTGCTAGGTGTGGCCACAAATCCAGTTTGGCTGCCCAGTAATCCAGCGGATCTTCAATGTAGGTTGGCAGAGTGCTGTCCAAGTATGCCACCATCTTCTGGTTCAGGTCCTGCTCCAGATCTACCTGCTGCTGGTGAGTACTTTCTTCACTATGCGGATGAATAAAGCTACTCATCAGCGACTCTAGACTGCTGATGGAGCTGGTACTGCTCCTGCCAACCCACCCCTCCCCAGCAGCCATGGCAGTGGAACGTGAGCGCAGAGGGCCCCCCCCCGTCAGACCTGCGAGAGGATGGACGATAGTGCAGATAGGCAGCAGCCAACTGACTACATAGGATGTCTGTAGTAGTTCAGTTTGTCCTCCCTCTCAGTGGGTGCAAAAAATACCCTCATTTTGGACCGGTAGCGAGGGTCCAACAAGGTGGAGAGCCAGAAGTCATCCCTCTGCTGAATGGTGACAATTCAAGCAAGTGAGCATGCATTGGGCCATTTGTGCAAGGGACTCGGAGGGACTCCCTGCCTCCATCTCCACTGCATACTACCACGGTGTGTTGGGGTCCTCTGTCTCGTCTTCCTCATCATCCTGTAGCTCCTTTGGCTGTTCCTGCTCTTCTTTTCCTGTCAGCTGAGTAGAAAAACCACCCATTTCTCTACACATTGCCTGTGCTCCAATGTCCTCCTTCCCCTCCTCCTCCTCCTCTTTTTCCAGTTCAGCCTCAACTGGGCTCATGTGGCCGTGAGATCTAGGCGCCACGTCTTCTGTCCTCTGACCAGCCATTGTTACTACCATCTGTTCCAGGACATGAAGCAGTGGAATGATGTTGTTCATCCTGTAGTCCTGGCGACTGACAAATAACGTGGCGTACTCAAAGGGCCTGAGCAAACGATGTCATGCATGAGCTGCCACTGGCTGACATCGAAGTTACGCTTGGAAAATAGTTGATGGCCTTTCTCTGTTCGTATAGTCGGTCCAACATATGGAAGTTGGAATTCCAATGGGTTGAAACGTTGGGGGATGCCGTTCTGCCACTGCAGCTCAAGGAGGGTGTGCTTTGCGGTGTACGAGTGGCTGAAGTGCATGCAAAGTTTCCTGGCCACTTTTAGGATGTCTTGCAGATAGGTGGAAGACTTCAGTAACCGATTGACAACCAGATTGAACACGTGTGCCATGCAGGGTGCATGGCTCAGCCCTCCTTGACACAGCGCCGACACAATGTCCTTCCCGTTGCCGGTCACCATGGTTCCGATTTTAAATTGTCATGGAGAAAGCCAGGATTTGATTTCTTGCTGAAGGACATGGATCAGTTCCTCCCCTGTGTGACTCCATTCGCCAAGGCAAATAAGGTCAAGAACAGCGTGACACCGCCGTGCCCTGCACATGTGGTATACGCCACTAAACGCTTTTAACACATATAGCTGCAGAAGTGAACTGCGTATATATTTTTCTTTTTCCACAGATATAAGCCACTTAAGGCTTTTCAACATACCACTTGCACCCCAAGAATAACTTGCTGGAATTACAGTGCTGTATAATTGCTATTTGGATCCCCAAATAATCTTTCCCTGCACTTGTAAATCGATTTTTTTTCCACAATGAGGTTTTTCCTATCACTGTCTATAGCGCCTTCTGACGTCTCTCCCTGCACTTAGATGCTGTGAAATGATTCCTCCCTATCTTTTCCCTGCACTTATAAATCTTTTTTTCATTTTCTTTGTAACAATAATGTTTTTTAACTATAGCTGTCCCTAGCACCTTCTCACGTCTGTCCCTGCACTCCGAACGCTGGAAAATGTCTGAATCCAAGATGGCTGCCGTATTTATAGGGCTGTGACATCACAGGTCTGGCAGCTGACTGCTGATTGGCTGCATGCATGTTAGTATAGGTGATCAGGGCTGGCCTTAGGTGTTCAGGCGCCCTATGCGAGCTAATCTAGTGGCCCCCCGATTCACCTAAACATACACAAAGAGGAAAACGATCTTTGTAACAAACAGTTTTTCACACAATCTCGGGCTGGCCTGTTGTAAGAGACAAAATGCGAGCTGTGTCCAGTGGCGGATCCAGAGCCTGGTCTCGGGAGGGGCACTTCCAGATTATTTTCTGTCCGCTGCCACAAAACAATGGTGCTTATAGAACAGACTACACAGTGTAGAGGTATACTGTATATTGTGTGGCACAGTGTATGCTATATGTGTATAACAAACATATTTCACATGAAAACTTACAATTACTTGGCTTGGCCCTTGGGGATCTCGGACGCCACTTCAACACTTGGCCGGGGGCTCGTCTGAGCTGATGTTGTGTTTTATACTATTGAGAAAGATTTCAAAATAAGGATTTGGAGAAGGGGCAGAGGGATAGCAGAGCAGGGAGAGGCTGGTGCTGCTACTAGGGGGTCATACCATGGGGGAGTAATAAAGCCCACCATAATGCCCCCCAGAAGAAATAATTCTTATAATGTGCAAAAAATACCCCCTTGTAATCCCCCCAGTTGAGCTAATGTCCCCATAATGTGCCAGGATAAAATACCCCTATACAGTGCCCCCATAGTGTTCCTCTCCCCCCTTCCTTCTAGTGCCCCCATAATGTACCAGTATAAAATGCCCCAGTAGATGCCCTCAGTGTCCCCCTTAATTTGCAAGTATAAAATACCCCTTCTTAGTGCCCCCTGTAGATGACCCCATAGTACTCCTCTCCCCCCTTCCCCATAGTGCCCACCATAATGTGTTCCAGTATAAAATTCTACTGTACAGAGCCCCCATACAAAATGCCCCTTCTTTGTGGCCTCAGTAGATGCCCCTATAGTGCCCCCAATAATGTGCCAGTAACAAGAGCAACCCCCCCAATTATGTGCCAGTAATAAGAGCCCCCCATCATGTGCCAGTAATAACAGCCCCCCAATGTGCCAATAATAACAGCCCCCACAATGTGCCAGTAAAAACAGCCCCCCCAATGTGCCAGTAATAACAGCCCCCCCATCATGTGCCAGTAATAACAGCCCCCCAATGTGCCAGTAAAAGTATTGCATATATATATAAAAAAAAACACTTATACTTACCTCAGTGTCAGCGATGCGATGCAGGCCTCTTCCGGCCTAGTGCCTGCAGCCTATCAGAGGAAGGGAAAGGGACACGCCTCTCCCTCCCCTGCCGCAGCACTTCCATCTGTATCGCTGTCCTGAGGACGGCGATACAGATGACTATGGAGATGAGCGCTTCCACAATGGAAGTGTTCATCTCCCTGTGCCCCCCCGCCGCCGCCCCCTACCACCTACCACCTATTGTGAATTACCAATGAAACCAATGGAAGCTGTAAAATCTTTTTTGCACTCAGTGATGGTTGATGGAAAAAGTTGGGGATTTATATTGGGAACAGAAAAGGAGTTCTCTCACTCTTGGACCCGTGGCAGTGTTCTGCCTTCATGGTAAGTACAGCACTATGTGGATCCTAAGATATGGCCCCCCCATTAGTTATTGTGGCCTACTTGCTAAATGACTGTGGCTTTCTAATCGACACAGCCCGCTTAGGCTACTTTCACACTTGCATTTCTAATTTGTAATTCCAGTATTGAGATCCGGGAGAGGATCTCTATACTGGAATTAAACTGATCCATTTTGATTAGGCCTCATGCACACGGCCGTGTTCCGCGGCCGAGAGCGGACCGTGGAAACCCGGCCGGGATTCCTGCTGACAGCATGAGCGCACGGCGTCACTGGTTGCTATGACGCCGTGCGCTTCATGCAGCCGCTGCTGTACAGTAATACACTATAGTGTATTACTACAAGTGTATTACTGTAGTACAGCGGCGGCATGAAGCGCACAGCGTCATAGCAACCAGTGACGCCGTGCGCTCCTGCTCGCAGCCGGAATCCAGGCCGTGTTACCACGGACCGCTCACGGCCGCGTGCATTCGGCCTAAGAGGGCCGAAATGTTGCCTTGGTGAATAAAGATCTCTACTACAGAACTTTCTTTGGGAAGTGCCATGGAATTTCTTCTTCTGTTTGACAGGAGAAAGAAAGGAAAGAAAGAGGGAAAGATATAGATAGATAAAGCTTAATGTGTAGCATAATACTTGCAAACAGAACAACCTGCAAAAAAAATATTATTTTTTTTTTTTTTTCTGGCCTTATATTTCTCACTTTTCCCAGTATTTAGTGAATAAATAGACGTCCTGACTAGTAACTCGGCGAGGAAGCATCAGGACGACACAAAACATTATTACCCATGTAAGAAAGTGTGTGGAAGTCCAATTTTAATTTAATTCCTCCTATTAGCCGCAGTGTAGCAAGTGGGAGAACGCAAATGGCATTTCAGCTCCTTATCTGCATAATTCAGAGACTACAATAACCTGTCATGCCTGCTTTGTCAGGGGACGATAAAGCCGCAGACTGCAATAACTGCACGCGCCGCAAATGGGCAAATAATCAGAAGTGAACATCTTTTATATTTCGATCTGCTCCAGATTTATTTATAAATGCTCCAGTAAAGAGATTATTTCACTAAGAGGAAATGACATTTTCTTAATATCCTCAGTGACAACACACGGGGAGAAATCTGCATGCCGGCGACAGGCTTGCATGAGTCTCGGAAACCGAATATTATTAACCACTTGCAATTTGCCCACCTTTGTTCAGTGCATGTAGAAAACACATTAAAAGCGACTCAATATATGACGTTGAGCCAGAAGGAATAAGAGATTACATGGTGATGCCATCTCATCCATCTAAATATCAGCATAAGATACGAGCGGGGGGGGGGAGCGCTCATTCAGAATGAGGTCACGTCCTTCTACACGTGTCCTATAAATAACAACTGCGTCTATGTGTGGTTTTTCGTTATTGCGCATTTACATGAAATGCTAAATTTTTTAATTTAGGTTTTCATAAAGAAAAGATATTTAATGCATATAAATGTTACATACAACCATTGTTTAGGTACTGGGGGAGAAAGACCTATCGAGAAGATGTATTATTCATGGTTATGGAGCTGTAAGCTGTATTCAGCGCGGATCATAAAACGTATGAGAGATTAGACGACAAATGGCAGGTAATCAACATCTAATGCAGACGGAAATGGCTAACCTTCCTGGGGGGGTAGGGATTGTGCTAACCTTATATACGCTGAGCAAAAATATAAACGCAACACTTTTGGTTTTGCTCCCATTTTGCATGAGCTGAACTCAAAGATCTGAAACATTTTCTACAGACACAAAAGACCCATTACTCTCAAACAGTAAAGGCCAGTTCGCCGTGTTCGCCCGATGAAGGCCCCCAGAGAACTGCCTGCTCCCGGTGACCGCATTTGTTTCAGACCGGCTCGCGCACAGGCACAGGTGAGGACCCACCTGTGCATCGCCGGACTTGTGAGTTAAGATGGCAGCCCGCATGTGTTCGCTGGCGACCACGGCGAACTGGCCATCACTGCTCTCAAATATTGTTCACAAATCTGTCTAAATCTGTGTTAGGGTGGGTTCGCACTAGCGTTATGGAGTCCGTTATGGCTTTTTCGTTATAACAGGGTTATAACGGAACATAACGGAATCCATAAGACGGAAGGACGGATCCGTTTTGCTGCCCATAGACTTGCATTATGACGGAATGCAAAACGGATGCTTTTAAAAGGCATTCCGTTTGCTCTCCGTCCTAATAGAAGTCTATGGGAATCAAAAACTGATCCGTCTGGTTCCCGTTATGCAAGACGGAAAACAAAGTCCTGTCTACAGGACTTTGTTTTCCGTTTCGCATAACGGGACCCAGATGGATCCGTTATGTTTTCCCATAGACTTCAATTAGGACGGAGAGCAAACTGAATGCCTCTTAAAGGCTTCCGTTTTGCATTCCATCCTATGGATTCCGTTATGTTCCGTTATAACCCGGCTATAACGGAAAGCCATAACAGACTCCATAACTCTAGTGTGAACCCACCCTCAGTGAGCGCTTCTCCTTTGCCGAGATAATCCATACCTCCTCACAGGTGTGGCATATCAAGGTGCTGATTAGACAGCACGACTATTGCACAGGTGTGCTGACCGCTTTGGTGTGCCACCCCTGTGATTTCAGCATGCCCAGTACATGTATCAAAGCATGGGCTTCATTTTAAAGGGATACTACCATGCATATCTTTTCCCCCCGACATTAACAGCCTATTCATGAATATTCTATATAATTTTTATTGAATTTTTTTTTTTTTGCTAAAAAGGAGGATGGTTTTCTGACCGTAATTTTTTTGAAGTCACTTCCAGTATTCTACTTCCTATCCTGGCTCTTAAGGCTGCTTTCACACTAGCGTTCGGGTTTCCGTTCGTGAGCTCCGTTTGAAGGAGCTCACGAGCGGACCCGAACGCAGCCGTCCAGCCCTGATGCAGTCTGAATGGAGGCGGATCCGCTCAGACTGCATCAGTCTGGCGGCGTTCAGCCTCCGCTCCGCTCGCCTCCGCACGGACAGGCGGACAGCTGAACGCTGCTTGCAGCGTTCGGGTGTCCGCCTGGCCGTGCGGAGGCGTGCGGATCCGTCCAGACTTACAATGTAAGTCAATGGGGACGGATCCGTTTGAAGATGCCACAATGTGGCTCAATCTTCAAGCGGATCCGTCCCCCATTGACTTTACATTGAAAGTCTGGACGGATCCGTCCCAGGCTATTTTCACACTTAGCTTTTTTTAGCTAATATAATGCAGACGGATCCGTTCTGAACGGAGCCTCCGTCTGCATTATTATGGGCGGATCCGTTCAGAACGGATCCGCCCGAACGCTAGTGTGAAAGTAGCCTAACTCCCCTCTTTTTTGGGGACTTTTAGCATCATAGGCAGTCTTGCTTAGGTTAGCTTTATATATGCGGCAGGGTGATCTAGTCAGCACCGGTCTCCTCCGAGGTCAGGCAGGGGACTCCAGTGTTTGGCGTCCCCTGCCAGTGCTATGATTGGCTGGAACAGCGCTCCAGCCAATGGCAGCGCTATAGCAGCACAGGAAAGGGCTGAACCTCTCTGCAGGCAGCCATTCTAGCTGGTGACTGCATGCAGAGAGGTTCTGTGCTTCTCTGTGCTGCTTGTTGGCTTGCTGGGGCTTGTGGTGCACCACCACTTCGATTTGAGCTTTTCCTGCTGAAAGAAGAAAGAAGAAAAGAAGAAGAACATCTGGAATTGCTGCACTGATTTTTTTTTCATTTGCAGCTGTTCCAGATCCCTAAACCACCCTCCATCTCTGTCCCTTTATACTGTAGTGTCTGCACGGACGCACCAAACATCAGCTTGCGTGCGTTCTGCAGCCCTGAGCACCATTTTTTTTACTGGTCACTATTGTGCTCAGTTTTCTATTTTTTTGGTGCAAAAAATACATTTAGTGTTAAATAGAAATCAATTTTAGGTAGTGTTAGGCTTCTTTCAGACGGGCTTTGCGGGAAAAGGTGCGGGTGCACTGCGGGAACATGCACGATTTTTCCACGTGAGTGCAAAAGCGTTTTGCACTCGCGTGAGAAAAATCGTCATGTTTGGTACCCAAACCCAAACTTCTTCACAGAAGTTCGGGCTTGGGATCGGTGTTCTGTAGATTGTATTATTTTCCCTTATAACATGGTTATAAGGGAAAATAATAGCATTCTGATACAGAATACATAGTATAATAGCGCTGGAGGGGTTAAAAAAAATATTATAATTTAACTCTTAATCCACTTGATCGCGCAGCCCGGCTTCTCTTCTTTCTTCTTTCTTTGCTTTGTGCAGGAACCGGACCTGTGGTGAAGTCACTCCGGTCATCACATGGTCCATCACATGATCCATCACCATGGTAAAAGATCATGTGATGGATCATGTGATGACCGGAGTGACGTCACCACAGGTCCTGTTCCTGCACACAGCAAAGAAAGAAGACAGAAGAGATGTCGACTGCGCGATCAAGTGGATTAAGGTGAGTTACATTTTTATTTTTTAACCCCTCCAGCGCTATTGTACTATGCATTCTGTATTCAGAATGCTATAATTTTCCTTTATAACCATGTTATAAGGGAAAATAATAATGATTGGGTCTCCATCCCGATCGTCTTCTAGCAACCATGCGTGAAAATCGCTCCGCAACCGCACTTGCTTGCGGATGCTTGCGATTTTCACGCAATCCTATTCACTTCTATGGGGCCTCTACAAAGTAGAGCATGCTGCGATTTTCAAGCAACGCACAAGTGATGCGTGAAAATCACTGCTCATGTGAACAGCCCCATAGAAATGAATGGGTCGGGATTCAGTGCGGGTGCAATGCGTTCACCTCACGCATCGCATCCGCGCGGAAAACTCGCCCGTGTGAAAGGGGCCTTAGTGTTGATTTTTGCACGGACATAATATCTTTGTGCGGCCTGCACCTGCTGAGTGCTGATCAGAAACATCCATTTTTCTGACTGGTCTGCAGATTTATTTATTTTTTCCCCGTGTAGTTAGTTATATCTATATATATATAGGAAGAACAAACACAGGGCAGCACTCTGGTCTTGAAATGTGAATAGGGGATCTTTTATTACACCAAATGCAACGTTTCAGCTCGGCCAATGGAGCCTTTGTCAAGCCGTGATAACTGTGTATATCAGGTATATATAGGGAGGGTTACAAAAGTGTACATAATTATAAATTAATGAGGACAACTAAATTATTAACATGATTACAGCCATGTACAAAGTTATTTCAATTAAAAAATTCCATGATTAGATGTGGCAATTAAATTCATGTGATGCAAGAACATGTATTCATACAATGTATATACAATCAAGCCTTTAAGTAATCCTTGTGAATTTATAATGATAACCCATCAAACTATTACTGTGCCCAAGTGCTATATAGTGCTATTAATTATTAAATTTAAATATGTGAGACGCTCACCCTACATTTCGGGGTCCATGTGGTTAAAAGTTTAGCGTGTGGTTATAATAAACGCGCCTGCGCCGGCTCCGTCTCACTCTCGTGAGAACATTGCCCATGCTAGAGGCATTGAGGCGGTCAGGAATTGTCTAATTACTACCACATATTCACCAGGCTGTCAGAAGTTAGAAAAAATTCTTACCTGTAATTATTTTTTGTTTCTCGGATGATTTCTATATTCAGCTACGGGGAACCGCAATGAATCCATTCATCCGGGATCCTAAACAAGAACTTTGCACCTGACGTGTTAAAGTTCTGCTATTTTCATTTGTTTGCCTATATACTGTATATCTCTAATAATAAAATCCCTGTGTGAGTGCGCTGTGTGTCACCAGTTCTGCACTGGGCATGCGCAGCGCTGCGTCCAATGAGGACACAGCGCTCCACACGGACACAGCACTACTCACAAGTTTCCCTGCTTCTGCCACAAAGACCGTGAAGGAGATGCAGAGCACGCAGGACCCCCCCTCCCTTTCAGTATGGCAGAGCTAACACTCTGCTTAAAATGGGTCAGGCTACTTTCACACTAGCGTTGTTTTAATCCGGCGTTCAATTCCGACACCGGAACTGCCCGCCGGATCCAGAAAAACGTGTGAAAACAGATTACATTTGAATCCTGATCAGGCTTTCGATCACAATGGAAAAATGCATTGGAAAAAACGGATCCGCCATTTATGGACTTTAACTTTCTTTTCACATTTTTCGGGTTTAACATGCAAAAGCCGGATCCGTTTTGACTGAACACATGGGGCCGGATCCGGCGTTAATGCAAGTCAATGGGAAAAAAGCCTGATCAGGCGTTCAGTCAAAGTGTTCAGGCTTTTTGGCCGGAGGTAAAAATACTGCATGCTACGTTTTTCTGAAAAGCCTGATCAGTCAAAAAGACTGAACAGAAGACATCCTGATGCATCCTGAAGGACTGACTCTCCATTCAGAATGCATTAGGATAAAACTGATCAGTTCTTTTCCGGATCTGAGCCTCTAGGACGGAACTCAGCGCCGGAAAAGAAAAACGCTAGTGTGAAAGTACCCTTACATCGGTGCTGGCACCGATGTCGGCCGTTTAACTCCTTCCATGCCCTGGTCCTTAGGGATCGCTGTATGGAGGGGCTAACCATCGGGCCGCTGCTCGGCTGTGGCAGCGGCCGATGCTTGAAGGTTAAACTGAGGGAGGAAGGGAGCTCCCCCATCGGACCGCTGCGCTGTGGCAGCGTCCCGATGGTTACTATGGCAACCGGGCGCCTTCACAGGCATCCGGCTTGCCGTGGTATATCTAAGCCTGATCAGGCTTAGGGCTCATGCACACGACAGTATTTTGCGTTCAGTTTACTGGCCGTTTTTTAGTTCAGTATGCGGTACATATACTGAACCATTCATTTCAATGTATACTGTATCTGGCATACGGAAAAACGGAAAGGAAACAAAAAATGGAACAACGGATCCGTAAAAAACAGACCGCAAAACACTGTAAAAGCTATAGGCCCCTTTCACACGAGCGAGTTTTCCGCACGGGTGCAATGCGTGACGTGAACGCATAGCACCCGCACTGAATACTGACCCATTTATTTCAATGGGTCTGTGTACATGAGCGTTGTTTTTCACGCATCAGTTCTGCGTTGCGTGAAAATCGCAGCATGTTCTATAATCTGCGTTTTTCACGCAGCCCTGGCCCCATAGAAGTGAATAGGGCTGCGTGAAAAACGCATTGCATCAGCAAGAAAGTGCGGGTGCGACGTGTTTTTCACTGATGGTTGCTAAGAGATGTTGTTTGTAAACCTTCAGTTTTTTATCACGCGCGTGAAAAACGCATCAAAACGCATTGCACCCGCGCAGAAAAAATTGAACAACTGAACGCAATCGCAGACAAAACTGACTGAACTTACTTGAAAAGTGGTGCGAGTTTCACTGAACGCACCCTGAACGCATCCGGACCTAATCCGCAATGCCCGTGTGAAAGGGGCCTTAGTGTGAGTTCGATACACTGCAGTACATTATATAGTTTACTGCAGTGTTATTGTAAGCCATCAGACCCACTGGATCTTCAAGAACCAAGTGGGTCTGGGTCCAAAAAATGTTTAAAAAAAAATGAAAAAAGTAAAAAAAAATAATAATAACTTTCTATATCCACACATAATTGGTTAAAAATGTAAAAAATAAAAAACACAAAACATGTTTGGTATCGCTGCATCCACAAGGATCTGAACTATAAAAGGATCATGTTAATTTTTTTCGCATGGTGAACACCATGAAAAAATGAAAACTATGATGGAATTGCAATTTTGTCCACCGCACTTCCCAAAAAATTGTATAAAAAGTGATAAAAAAAGTCATATGTATCCAAAATTATGACCAATTAAACCGTTACCTCATCCCACAAAAATGAGTCCCTACATAAGCCAATCGTGCAAAAAATAAAAAAATATTGCTTTTAGAAAATGGAGACACAAAAACATGATTTTCTTTTTCAAACATGATTTTATTGAATAATATAAAGTAAAAAAAATGCACATATTAGGTATCGTCATGTCCGTAACGACGTGCTGTATAAAAATAGCATGTGATCCAACCCATCTGGTGAACACCATAATAAAAATGTAAATAAAAAATGTGCCAAAAATAATTTTTTTTATCACAAAAAGTGCAATACCAAGCGATCAAAAATTCATATGTGCCCCAAAATGGTACCAATCAAACCATCATCTCTTCCAGCAAAAGGTGAGACCCTACCCAAAAAATAAAAAAAATATGGCTTTCAGAAAATAGAAACACAAAAACATGATTTAAAAAAAGAAAAAAAAATTATTGTGTAAATCCAAAATAAAAGTAAAAAAAATGACTTATTAGGTATCGCCGCATCATTACGATTAGTGTTGATCGATCACCAAAGTGCTTGAGTGCTCTGGCCGAGCACCCGGGTATAATAGAAGTCAATGGGAGAACCTGAGCATTAAACCAGGCACCCATTGCTCTGAAGAGGGGAGAGTGCTTGGTTCATAGGAAAAGGTCAGAAATTTATGGAAACACCACCAAAATGGTTCAGGAACAGCATGGGGACGATGTCTCGATGCATCTTAGACTCCCAGGTCGCTGCTGGAAACGATGTTGCCCGAGTAGTACGCCACTTTTACAGGCTGACAATAATATGCACAAAACCGAAAAAAAAAATATATGAAAATTTAGAGGAAAAATTGTTAAGAAACATTCTTTCCTGTATATTTACTTGTATATAAAGTGCAAGTGCTGCCAAAAATTACAAGGAAGAGGCACTCGGATACAACCTTTATATCACATAATGGAGGGCCTCATTTACATTGTGGTACAATAGTTCAGGTAGTGGGTCTCCTACACTCATAAAGTGAAAGGGTTGCCAAAAATTACAAGTAAACGGCACTCCAAAACACCCTTTGTTACACATATAGGAGGGCATCATACACACCCTTGGAAAAATTATAATTGATGGCCTGCTGGTGACCCTCAAAAACATTTGGAGCAAGGGCCTGTTGATCTGACCATCTAAAACCTTAGGGGCGAGGGCCTGCTTGGTGACTCTAGATAACCTCTGGGCAATTGCACGTTCCCATGACGGCGACGATTCATTCGGATGTCTGCCCTATCAACTTTCGATGTTCCCTGCTGTGCCTACCATGGTGATCACGGGTAACGGGGAATCAGGGTTCGATGCCGAAGAGGGAGCCTGAGAAACGGCTATCACATCCAAGGGAAGTCAATGGCTAAAATCTGATTTGCTGTTGTTTCCTTGCCCCTTTTTTTTCCTAATTGTGAACCACCCAGAGAGGGTGGGTCAAGTTATTTAAGCACAAGCGTCCAAGGAAGGCAGCAGGCGCCTGGCAAATATCCACTTACGACTCAGGGATGTAGTGACGATAAATATCAAGAGGCCCTGTTATTAGAATGAGTACACTTTCCGTTAATGAGGATCTATTGGAGGGCAAGTCTGGTGCCAGGCCTCCACAACGTTCACCCAGTGTGCCGTCATGGTGAGGATTGTGTTGACCAGACTCTTTGCTACTGAGACAGCACTTGTAGGTGAGGGCCTGCTGCTGCTGCTTTGTTGACGCTAGATAACTTCTAGGCGATTGCACGTCCCAGTGACGGCGACGATAGATTTGGATGTCTGCCCTATTAACTTTGGAGCAATTTTTCAAGAAGATCCTTCTGGTATAGCACCGTTTTGCTTGTCCTCTCCACCAGAGGAATGAGAGATGAGAAGTTCTCTTTGTAGCGGGGGTCGAGAAGGGTGAACACCCAGTAATCTGTGTGTGTCTAAAATGTGTATAACGCGCAGGTGGTGGGAAAGGCAGCCTAACATTAAGTCAGCCATGTTTGCCAGAGTACCAACAGGCAAGACTTTGCTGTCATCATCAAAAGGTGAGCTGACCCTGTAAAAGATTGTAGGTGAGGGCCTGTAGGTGAGCTGACCCTGTAAAACATTATATGCGAGAGCCTGCAGGTGAGCTGACCTTGTAAAACATTATATGCGAGGGCCTGAGGGGGAGCTAACCCTGTAAAACATTATATGCGAGGGCCTGCAGTTGAGCTGACCCTGTAAAACAATATATGCAAGGGCCTGCAGGTTAGCTGACCCTGTATAACATTATATGTGAGGGCCCGCAGTTGAGCTGACCCTGTAAAACATTATATGCGAGGGCCTGCAGGTGAGCTGACCCTGTAAAACATCATATGCAGGGGGCCCGCAGCTGAGCTGACCCTCTAAAACATTATATGCAAGGGCCTGCAGTTGAGCTGACCCTGTAAAACAATATATGCGAGGGCCTGGAGGTGAGCCGACCCTCTAAAACATTATATGCGAGGGCCTGCAGTTGAACTGACCCAGTAAAACATTTTATGTGAGGGCCTACAGGTGAGCTGACCCTGTAAAACATTAAATGCAAGGGCCTGCAGGTGAGCTGACCCTGTAAAAAATTATATGCGAGGGCCTGCAGGTTAGCTGACCCTGTAAAAAATTATATGCGAGTGCATATATGCAAGGGCATTATATGCGATGAATAAGCATGTTTATATGACGGAAGAAGAGGAGGAGGAGGATGAGAAAAGGAAGATTTAAACATATACCCTTTTTTGTGGTGGAAGGGGTGCATGGGAATACAGTGTATTGAGTACATTAAACAACACATTTAAAGTGCCTTTGTTCATCTGCTTTCCTCTGGTGGAGTCGAGAAATCTGGGGCAATCCAGGCCTTGTTCATTTTTATAACAGTCAACCTGTCAGCATTTTCAGTTGACAGGCAGATACACTTATCTGTTATAATGCCATCAGTAGCACTGAATATCCGCTCAGAGATAAAGCTGACGGCAGGGCAGGCCAGCACCTCCAAGGCGTAGAGCGCTAGTTCGTGCCACGTGTCCAGCTTGGACATCCAGTAGTTGTAAGGCACTGAGGGATCACTGAGGACGCTGACATGGTCTGCTACGTACTCCTTCACCATCTTCCAAAACCTTTCCCTCCTTGTGACACTAGGCCGTGCATCAGGGTGAGGGTGCTGGCGGGCTGTCATGAAACTGTGCCCTGCCTCTGTTGGAACTGCTGTGTGTTCCCCTCGTCTCCCCTGCTCGGTTGCCCAAGGAAGGATGGACTCTGCCGCCAGTGTTTTTTCAACAAGGACCTTCTGGTATTGCACCGTTTTGCTCATCCTCTCCACCTGAGGAATGAGAGATTAGAAGTTCTCTTTGTAGCGGGGGTCGAGAAGGGTGAACACCCAGTAATCCATGTTGTCCAAAATGCTTATAACGTGCAGGGTCGTGGGAAAGGCAGCTTAACATGAAGTCAGCCATGTGTGCCAGAGTACCAACAGGCAAGACTTCGCTGTCGTCATCAGGAGGATGACTGTCCATCTCCTCATCCTCTTCTTCCTCTTCTGCCCACCCACGCTGAACAGATGGAATTAAACTTCCATGGGTACTAGCCTCTGTAGCGGAGGCAATCGTCTCCTACTCCTCCTCCTCTTCATCGTCCAATTCGTGCTGAGAAGACGGACAGAGGGTGGTCTGGCTATCACACTGTTTAATGTCTTCTTCCCCTATTTCCACCTCTTCCATATGCAAAGCGTCGTCCTTAATTGTGAGCAGCGACCGTTTGAGTAGACACAGAAGTCAGATGGTTACGCTGATAATAGCATTATCACGGCTCACCATCTGTGTTGATTCCTCAAAGTTTCTTAAAACCTCACAGAGGTCAGACATCCATGCCCACTCCTCGCTTCTGATTAGCGGAAGCTGACTAGAAATGCGACGACCATGTAGCAGCTGGTATTCCACTACTGCCCTCTGCCGCTCACAAAGCCTGGCCAACATGTGGAGCGTGGAGTTCCAGCACGTGCTCACATCGCACAACAGCCGGTGAGCTGGCAATTTCAATCGCTGCTGCAGCGTTGACAGCCTTGCTGAAGCTGTCGATGACTTACGGAAATGTGCACACACGGGGCGCACCTTCACCAGTAGCTCAGGTGAATTGGGGTAGGTTTTGAGAAACCGCTGAACCACTAAGTTTAAAATGCAGGCCATTATCACACACAATCATGCCTAGTTGTAGGTTGAGTGGTGAGAGCCACAGCTCAGTCTGGTCCCTTATCCCCTGCAACAGCTCTGCGCTGGTGTGCTGTTTGTCCCCTAAGCATATCAGCTTCAGCACAGCCTGTTGACGCTTCCCCACTGCAGTGCTACACTGCTTCCAACTACTGGCTGATGAGTGATTGGTGCTGTACGAGGTGGAAGTGGAGGAGGAGGCTGAGGAGAAGTGGGGGTTGAAGCCAGTAGCGTAGGTGCTGGTGGAAACCCTGATCGACATAGGGCCTGCAATCCTCGGCGTCGGTAGCACCTCTGCCATCCCAGGGTACGACTTGATCCCGGCCTCCACAACGTTCACCCAAATGCACTTGTCCATGTGTCCGTGGTTAAGTGGACCTTCCCAGTAACTGCCTTGGTCAGGGCACTTGTGACGTTTCGGGACACATGTTGGTGTAAGGTGGGCACGGCACACCTTGAAAAATAGTGGAGGCTGGGGACAGAGTACCACGGGACGGCCGCCAACATCAGGCTGCGGAAGGCCTCAGTGTCCACAAGCCTAAATGGCAAAATTTCCAGGGCCAGTAATTTTGAAAGGTGTGCATTTAGTGCTATGGCCTGTGGGTGGGTGGGTTTTTGGGTATTTGCGCTTGCGTTTAAATGCCTGGGGTAATGACATTTTGACGCTGCGCTGGGACAGGGAAGTGGATGTGGTCGCTGATGGTGCTTGCGACGGTCAAGGTGCAGGGCGGGAGGCATCACCGCCTGCGCCTTCAACAGGCGATTGGCCAGCACGTACCATAAGGGAAGAGGAGCCAGTGGTGTGATCTGCAGACACCGATTGTGGACACAGGCATTCGTCTTACTTATTACGGTGCTTGGATGCCATGTGGCGGATCATGCTGGTGGTGGTGAGGTTGTTAATGTTAACGACCCGGCTCATTTTGGTGCGGCACAGGTTGCAAACTACTATTCTCTTGTCGTCCGCACTCTGGGTCATTACACCTGGAAGAGAGGAGGTGAGACAACCCCCTTTAACTGCTGCAGTAAAGTACAGTAAAGTTGTTACAACAGATCTGGCCTCATAATTGACTCCAGCTTGGACCTCAGAAACCATCAGCACCAAGGGCATCTTAACCGTCATTAGGCAGAACCTCCCCGGAAGAAGAGAGTGCCCCAAAGGGAAGAAAGGTGCGTCCTTCCGCTTCACTGCTCGAGCCTAGGGGGCCTCAGAACCGTGAGTACTACTACTCCCTCTCAGCCAAATAGTCACACGCGCCACTGCGGCACATTGTACTAGCAGATATTATCTTCCCCTCACAGAAGCAGTAAACTGACAATAGATAATATATCTATATAGAAGTTTTATCTCTCTGTTTAATAAAAAGAAAAAAAAAAATGTTTACGAGTATTAAGTTTAAAAAAATAACCCTTTCTCAGTGTCCTTTTAAGCCTGATATATCTAGTGTGCATGCCCAGCAACAAAATTATAAGAATCTCTTTCACAGATTGGAACTTCTACAAAATATTTTGCCCTGGGGCCTCCACAAACCTTAATCGGACTCAAGTTGCCGCATTACTCCTCTATTGTAACTTTTTCAAAACGTTTTCCCCTTTTGTCACCTTTAACAATAGAGTTCATAGCAATATATCGAAAATAATTCATTAGTTATAATGAGGGGACGCCCTTTATCTTCAGCGACGGCGCCAGTAAAACACGTTGGCATTTTGAACAAAATGTACAGTCAATTACATTTGCAGGTATTATGTCGGGATTATGAAAGCCATTCCACACTGAAAAACAGTTGATGAATTATTAGCAGGTAGGACTGAAAGGTAATTTCAATTATCTTCATAGGCTACACTTTTCTTTCTGTAATTTTACTTCCATGACCTGTCTCATTAAAGTCAAATTTAATCTGGAAGGGGGGGGGGGGGGGGGTGAAATGATGCTTTTGCCTCGCTTATTAAAGTAAAAAGTGTTATTTTGTGACATGCTGACAAATTGAGGTGGGATGTCAAAATTAAAATAAGGGAATGTGAACAATGAATTATTGCACACAATGGAGAGACTCATTTTAATAAATGTACTAAACGCAGTATTAATCTGTTCTCCGCTGGAGGAGATCTGCAATCCCGCTATAGAGCAATCTCGCGACGTAAGAAGTTCTTCTAATAAAATTTCCAAGAGGAAGTCATTTAGAGCAATGTTACCGTTTACAGAAGCATGGGTAATAAGCATCATTAGAAAATATCCATTCTTAAATAAGTTGTTGATCATCTTGCTATTTAAACAGATTTTCCAGGACTTAGGGTGGCCATGGATATTCAATGGCTGTCAGCCGAACGACCCTTGAGCCAACAGTTATCTTTCCCAGCTCCATCCCGACTCTCCTATAAACATGTTTTTTTCTTTCTATGTGAACGGAAAAATAAAAACATTATGGCTCTGGGAAGGCAGGGAGTAGAAAATGAAACAATAAAAATGACTGCGTCAGGAACGGAAAGGTTGTCCAACACTGATTAAAAATGACTGGTATTGACAGTCCGCATTTACACATGTGACCGACCAGTTCTGGCAGTCAATGGCCTCAGCATTGACCTATGCCCGAACGTCACGTCATAAGACCACTTAATAGTCATGCACCATTCATGCAGACGTGACCGCTGAGGCCATTGATTGCCAGCGGTGGTCACGTGTGTAAAGGCAGTCTTTCAAAAGGAGAGTCACTATTTTAAAACTATTTCCAGCCAGTCAGCTGTTTTTAATTAATGTGAGACGACACCTTTAAATGGATGAGATCTAAGAGTATGACCACACAGAACAGGCGTGCCATGGTTGTAATGGGGCCAGATTGTGGCCAAGTACCCCACAGCAATATGAGCTGCAGTGGACTCCAATTAATGGTTTTGCAGGTGCTGCCCAACACCTCATAGTATAAAGTATAACTTTAACATACTTACCTGCCGGGCTCCAGCAGCGCGATACTCAGCCTCAGCACGGCCGCTATGGAAGAGACACGCTACTAAGCCATGCCCCCTGGTGACGCACCAGTATCCTTAGCAACAGGATGCAATGCTCTGTTCATCCCCACAGTAGGCGTGTGCTGGAGGAGACTAGCAGTGGGCTGATTGCTTAGCTGCTCTATTACTATGTGCTAGTGTTTCTGACTAATGGAGCGCCAAGTTATCGACCTATCAGGTTCTGATCCTGGGGCTCAGTGCTTTAGTTAAACCCCTTTCTGGCTACACACGAGTGCCAGTGCCAGTGATAGTCCCTGACTCGCTGTGTTCCTGGTTCCTGTCCTTATTGGATTGCTCAATCCTCTGACCCTGTCTTGTGACCACTCTCTGTCTCTTGTTTGGTACTGCATAGCTTGTTTGATTCAGACCCCTTTTCATATGAATCTGGCATTGTGTTTGTTGTTTTAGTTGTTGGTCCATCTCTGCACTTATATGGCGTAGGGACCGTCGACCAGTTGCTATCTAGCTATCTAAGGCTTGCACTGCAGGTAGTTAGGGAAAGCCGTTTGGGTTCTAGCCTTTGGGCTCACTGTCCTTATCTGTCCCTACCTACAGTAATAACAATAACACTCCCACATTATACAGTGAGGAACAGAAGTATTTGAACACCCTGCAATTTTGCAAGTTCTCCCACTTAGAAATCATGGGGGGATCTGAAATTCACATTGTAGGTGCATTCCCACTCTGAGAGACAAAATAAAATAAAATAAAATCTGGAAATCACATTGTATGATTTTTAAAGAATGTATTTGTCTTGCACGGCTGAACATAAGTATTTGAACACCTGAGAAAATCAGTGTTAATATTTGGTACAGAAGCGTTTGTTTGCAATTATAGAGGTCAAACGTTTCCTGTAGTTCTTCACCAGGTTTGCATACAATGCAGCAGGGATTTTGGCCCACTCCTCCACACAGATCTCCTCTAGATCTGTCAGGTTTCGGGGCTGTCGCTGAGCAACACAGAGTTTCAGCTCCCTCCAAAGATGTTCTATTGGATTTAGGTCTGGAGACTGGCTAGGCCACTCCAGAACCTTGATATGCTTCTTACGGGGCCACTCCTTGGTTATCCTGGCTGTGTGCATCTTTGGGCATGTCAGATTATGTTGGCTGATAGTATAACACCTCCAGCTCCACACAGTATACAGTATAACACCTCCAGCACTACACATTATACAGTATAACACCTCCATCCCCACACAGTATATAGTAAAACTCCACCAACCCCTTACAGTATATATTAATGCACCCACAGTCTCACACAGTATATAGTATAACACCTCCAGCCCCACACAGTATATAGTATAACACCTCCAGCCAGTGGCGTATCTATCACGAGGCAAACAAGGCATTTGCCTAGGGCGGCACTTGCCAATGGGGTGGCAAAATGCCTTGTTTGCCCCTTGTCCCATCCATCTTATACGCTGGTATACTCAGATCCGATGGTATATTCTAACCCCCAGGCGTTCCCATGGTGACAAGGACGCTTGCCTGGGGTTTAGAATATACAGGGCCATGCCGCTCACAGGAGTACATTTATAAACTGTAATCAGTAACTTTAACTTTAATCATCGCTGATCTCTTTACTTGGATACCTTACTCTTAGCTCCGGTAACAGCAGGCAGTGCGGGCGGTGCTCACTCACTGACATCACGCGCCTGCTCCTCCCACTAGGCAGCGCAGGCGCGTGACGTCAGTCAGTGAGCGCTGCCCGCACTGCCTGCTGTTACTGGAGCTAAGAGTAAGGTATCCAACTAAAGAGATCAGCAATGATTAAAGTTAAAGTTACTGATTACAGTTTATAAATGTACTCCTGTGAGCGTCGGGGAGGGGGATCTGTGGATGGCACCGTTTAGGGGAGAGGGATCTGTGGATGTCACTGTTTAGGGGGGATCTGTGGATGTCACTGTTTAGGGGGGGAGATCTGTGACTGGCACTGTTTAGGGGAGGGGGATCTGTGGATGGCACTGTTTAGGGGGGATCTGTGGATGGCACTGTTTAGGGGAGGGGGATCTGTGGATGGCACTGTTTAGGGGAGGGGGGTCTGTGGATGGCATTGTTTAGGGGAGGGGGATCTGTGGATGGCACTGTTTAGGGGGGATCTGTGAATGGCACTGTTTAGGCGGATCTGTGGATGGCACATAGGAAGGGGTGGGGTTTAGAGATAAAGGGGTTTGGCCTTGACAGGAAGTGGTGGGTCAAATTTATGTTAGGGGGGTGCCCGAGTTTAGTCTCGCCTAGGGCAGCACAAAACCAAGATACACCACTGCCTCCAGACCCACACAGTATATAGTGAACCTCCACCAACCCCTTACAGTATATATTAATACATCCACAGTCTCACACAGTATATAGTATAACATCCCAAGTTCCACACAGTATAAAGTCTAATGCCACAACCCCTCATAGTACATAATGAATCAGCCAGGGCCCTCATAGTATATAACACCCCACAGTTTGCAGTCTAGATATCCCTTGCCTTCCATTCAATGTCCGTAGCCCAGTTACATACCTGTAGCAGCAGGAAGATGTGGAGGAGGACACACAAGCCAATTGGCAAGAGGGTGTCGGAGCCAGGTTTGAGACCGGCACTGGACAATCTCATGCTAGCATCAGGACCTTGGGAATATTGTGTCCTTTGGTGGCAGTTTATCTCCTGTAAGAACGAAAAGATTAGGCAAAAATATTTACTTCGCCCAATCCTTTTCTTTCCTGACATCATCTGTTGGGGCATAGTTGGGATCTCCCCACACACATTAGACTGTCAGATGAACTTGCTTTTCTCTGTGGGTTTGGCCGACAATACTCTAATGTGTATGGGGATCTTTAAAGAGGTTCTCTGAACTACAAATATTGATGATCTATCCTCAAGATAGGTTATCAATATCAAATTGGTGGGGGTGATTGGTGAGGGTGCAGGGTATTAGACCCCCAGCAATCTGATATTGATGACCTATTCTGAGGAGACTGCAGAACCTTTTGAAATATTGATGGTCCTTTGTTTGTTTATGGAGGACCTGTCACCTGTTCAACTGTTAAATCTGTGTAACTCCCTCATCGTCTCACTTCCATCTTCCGGTGGCATTTTCTCCACTGAGGCCTCTCCCATTTCCAAAATATTGGGACCATTAGTTCTAGTGCTTGATAAGCAAATATGACTGTGCATAGCCATTGGGGCGGTTACCGACACTTATTATCAGGTGACGCCCATATCAGGGGATGGAACTAATGATAATATTTCAGGAATGAGGAAGGTACCCTGCCATGAAATTACAATTCTGGAAAATCTTTTAATATGTTTCCATTGTACCATCTTCCTGTGATTCCTTCTGACTATTTAAATATTAAATATATGTAAATTTAAACTGGATGTTACGCTTGATAAATGGGTGTGTCTCTACACAGTCTAGCACTGACTGGTCCCCTGGTATTTACTCTTTAACCCATGTACAGGGATCACGAGTTCAGTACAGAGCAACCACCAGGCCACTACCTCCTAAAGAAGTCTCTGTCTGGACAGCTGACTCATGGAGATCAGAGACATTGGTTCAATTGTAGCCAGGAAAGAGCTGAGGTCAGGGGAGGCAGAGTACAGGCTTAACAGTAAACAGTCGGGAGTCAGGGTTGGCAACAAAGGTTTAATGCAGAGGTCAGACACAGGTCAAGTTAGGCAGAAGAGGGTCAGAGTCCAGTAAGTGGCCAGAATACAACCAAATAAAGCAAAACTTTGCAGGAACCTTCTCAAGCTTAAAGAACCTATTGCTCAGGAACCCTCCCATTGGCTGTCTTAAGCACCCACAGGTAACCACCAAAATTGTGAACTAGGGTGTGCGTGTTGGCCCTTTATGGGCTGGGGAGATAGAGACACTTTCGACTCAGGTCTGCATCGAATTGGACTCCGAGTTCAGTTGAATCAGACCTGAATTGAATTTTAGGAAATTCTCTCATCTCTATCTGTTAGAACATAAAGTTATAAAAAAAGATTTGCAATGTAATATTATGAATACTCGGTTGATAGATGATTATTGAAGATGACAAGGCTAAATAACCTTGACTGGTTAGATGTGAAATTGTTATGTATTCTTTCTAGTCCTTGTATCTTTTTGTCCTGTTTTTCTACTGTCCACATGATGAGTGGAATTGTTATGTGTCTTGTCTGTTTTTTTGTAGTCCTTTCTATGGCCAGAACAATGTAAATTCATAATGGAGAGGAGACGAGTTTCATAATTAATGCTGCGTTGATAATTCATGGTGGCACAATAAAGGAGAAGCAACAGTAAAATATTATCTCGTCTTTTCGTGTGACAATCTGAATGTGGTAATGAGAAACAAAATATCCATTTATCACCTTAAAAACCCAGAGGCAATGTGTAATGAGAATAAGAAATGGAACTCTTTAGGAAGACGGCAATGAAGAAATGTGCAAGCGAAAAATAAAACACAACACAAAAGGGAAAAAAATCGATATGTTATGAATGGAGTATGAAGTGCAAGTCCAGTGGGAGGACAATTCTCCAGCCCCAGGCCATGTTCTTGTTCATAGGGTCAGTATAATGGTACTTGGTGATGGCAGGGGAAACAGATGGAACTCCTTTGCGCTACATATACAGAATAGAGATGAGTGAACTTTTGAAGATTCAGTTCGTTTTGGGTTTGCCCAATTTTTCTAAAAATTTGGTTTGGACAAGCATCAATTCTTCCTGAACCAAAGTGAGATATATAGAAAGACAAAGAGGGAAAGAACGAGAGAGACTAGTATGCTACTGTGGGTTTCTTGGCAATATATATGCGTTGTTTTGGGGGTACTCTTTATCATTATGGAAAGCGCCTGGTATGCCTCATATGTGTATAGTGTATTGTAGGCCGGACAATTCCCTTTTGAATTTCTGGTAAATATATTCAAATTGGGTTTTCTAAGTGCTAATTTTGTGCTAACCTTATCTCATCTAAAATTCAGTACACTAGCATGGGAAACAGAGGCAGGGCCCCGGCCAACAGGCAGGGCCCCGGCCAACAGGCTTGTTTACAGTCAGTCTAACAGCCAATCAGGAGGGAATACAGTGGCTGGTCTTTCAGGCTTTATGCCAGCTGTGAAGCAAAGATGCCATTGTGAGCTCAACGACTGATGAGAGGACGTCTCTGTCATATCGACGGTAGACACACAAGAAGACAGCCATTACAGGGTTTTTCAGGGACAGTGTAAAGATTATGATGAATATATATTTAGTTAGGTAATTGAATGAATAGGTAAGAGAGGTTTTATCATTAGGGGCAGTTAGTATACTGTCTGTCTTACAGTCAAGGCTGCTAGAGCCGTACATAACTTAATGTGTTGCACTGAACCAGACAAGACACATGAGCTTTTGAAGAGACAATACTCTTTTTCTTCTGTCCATAAGCAAGCCTTTTTTGTCCACAAACCTGTTGCAAAGCTTCTAATGTTCATGTGTGGAAAAAGGCATATTTTCCAGTATCAATAGCAGCATATATTTCACAGCATACACTAAATAATTGTGCCTTTTTCTGGTATACAAAGTACAGACCAAAAGTTTGGACACACCTTCTCATTCAAAGAGTTTTCTTTATTTTCATGACTATGAAAATTGTAGATTCACACTGAAGGCATCAAAACTATGAATTAACACATGTGGAATTATATACATAACAAAAAAGTGTGAAACAACTGAAAATATGTCATATTCTCCACCTTTTGCTTTGATTACTGCTTTGCACACTCTTGGCATTCTCTTGATGAGCTTCAAGAGGTAGTTACCTGAAATGGTTTTCCAACAGTCTTGAAGGAGTTCCCAGAGATGCTTAGCACTTGTTGGCCCTTTTGCCTTCACTCTGCGGTCCAGCTCAACCCAAACCATCTCGATTGGGTTCAGGTCCGGTGACTGTGGAGGCCAGGTCATCTGGCGCAGCACCCCATCACTCTCCTTCATGGTCAAATAGCCCTTACACAGCCTGGAGGTGTGTTTGGGGTCATTGTCCTGTTGAAAAATAAATGATGGTCCAACTAAACGCAAACCAGATGGAATAGCATGCCGCTGCAAGATGCTGTGGTAGCCACGCTGGTTCAGTATGCCTTCAATTTCGAATAAATCCCCAACAGTGTCACCAGCAAAGCACCCCCACACCATCACACCTCCTCCTCCATGCTTCACGGTGGGAACCAGGCATGTAGAGTCCATCCGTTCACCTTTTCTGCGTCGCACAAAGACATGGTGGTTGGAACCGAAGATCTCAAATTTGGACTCATTAGACGAAAGCACAGATTTCCACTGGTCTAATGTCCATTCCTTGTGTTCGTTAGCCCAAACAAATCTCTTCTGCTTGTTGCCTGTCCTTAGCAGTGGATTCCTAGCAGATATTCTACCATGAAGGCCTGATTCACACAGTCTCCTCTTAACAGTTGTTCTAGAGATGTGTCTGCTGCTAGAACTCTGTGTGGCATTGACCTGGTCTCAAATCTGAGCTGGTGTTAACCTGCGATTTCTGAGGCTGGTGACTCGGATGAACTTATCCTCCGCAGCAGAGGTGACTCTTGGTCTTCCTTTCCTGGGGCGGTCCGCATGTGAGCCAGTTTCTTTGTAGCGCTTGATGGTTTTTGCGACTGCACTTGGGGACACTTTCAAAGTTTTCCCAAATTTTCGGACTGACTGACCTTCATTTCTTAAAGTAATGATGGCCACTTGTTTTTCTTTACTTCTTCTTTTTTCTTGCCATAATACAAATTCTAACAGTTTATTCAGTAGGACTATCAGCTGTGTATCCACCTGACTTCTCCACAACGTAACTGATGGTCCCAACCCCATTTATAAGGCAAGAAATCCCACTTATTAAACCTGACAGGTGACTACCTCTTGAAGCTCATCAAGAGAATGCCAAGAGTGTGCAAAGCAGTAATCAAAGCAAAAGGTGGCTACTTTGAAGAACCTAGAATATGACATATTTTCAGTTGTTTCACACTTTTTTGTTATGTATATAATTCCACATGTGTTAATTCATAGTTTTGATGCCTTCAGTGTGAATCTACAATTTTCATAGTCATGAAAATAAAGAAAACTCTTTGAATGAGAAGGTGTGTCCAGACTTTTGGTCTGTACTGTACATATATAATGTGAAAACTATACAGTCTTACAGCACTTGATCTATTGGCTAGAGTGATGGAAGTTGTTCCCATAGTCAAGGATTCATCATTTATAAATGAGTTGGACCTATTTGGGAACAAAGCCAAAGAGATGAAGGCAAACTATTTTAAAAGGGTTACTGAAGTCAATCAAATGTCTTCATGGTATCTAGGCATATTTCCATTTTTAGTCAACTTGAGGAGTTTATGGACCCTCTTAGTGTTGATGGTAGTAAATTTGCTGGGCATAAACCGGGTCTGGTCAAGGTTATTAATGTAAATAATGATCCAGTTGCCTCTTGCTGTTAACAAAAGCTCAGGTAAGATGGCCGCCCCCATAATCATTTTCAGCAAATGGAATAAAAGAGACTACAATCAGAAAATAAATACTTTTTTTAAAGAAGGATATGTGCCACTAACTGGTTTTAACTGGCAGAAAAAAAGCTAAAAATTTAGAGGTAATATTTTTTAAAAAATATTTTTATGTTCACTTGTTATATGTTTTTAAATGAAGTAACCCTGACATTGGATTATCACTCTTAGAACGGATGACTGGCTACAAACCATATCTGAATATTTCAGAAGAAAAAAATTCACTCAGAGGCATTTCATCCACAAAATGCATTTGTCTGCATTCCTCTTCTGGTAACTGCATTACTTAATACACACATCACAAAAGTAATTTCATATGTCAGACACAAGTAGATGTTAAACGTGTGAAAACCATTTACCTTGTGGGCCTCGGTTTTTCATAGTTTTTCTCACTTACAGTCTCAAGTAAATTGAAACTAGCATCACAGCGAAAATGGATTATATTTCCATTTACATCCTAGCTATGATTTTAATGTATTTCTTTTCTTCATGTAACACGTTGCCTCTGTGTTTGTATGTAAGTGAAGGCAAAAGAAAAAATCTTATATACTGCACTATGAGGCATTTAAGAAAAAAGGGGAATTGTTAAGCAAAATGCTGCAAATTTTTCATTTGTTCCAAATTTATGATGTGTTTAAAGCAATTTTTATGGGTATAAAAATGTGACTTCAAATTAGTAAAATAGATAAAACCTTATGGTTGGTGCACACCAAATCATTGGTCAAAAAATGGAGTTCCATATTCAATACATTTGGCGCATTTTATGACTCATCTTAGCCACACTCATTTTAAGTCACGTAAATAAATAGTAATGGGACGGCTCACTCTCTATATACACGGATAGGTGCCAATGTCCAAAATGAATCACCCCTTCAAAAACAGTAAAATGGAATAGTATTGGACCGGCACTCAAACATAAGGGTTCACGCAAAGAACCAATAAAGTAAAATGGTGCAATTTCTTAAAACATAAAGTGTCATAAAAAAGAGTAAAGTGTCTAACATGCGTATGATAAATTTGGAACAAGTTGCCGCTAGTTTTTCTAGCTCCTCAGGATCAGTCATCAATATCTCATAGATGGGGTCCTGACAACCCCGCTAATCAGCTGTTTGAAGAGGTTGGTGAGCACTGCAACAAGTTTTTAGGTCAGTGAAGTTGCATTGATTGGTTAGTTAGGCCTGGGCTGCAGTACCAAGCACAGCCATTATACAATGTAAGGCGCTGAGCTTGGCATGCTTGGTATGCTCTGAGGAGGCTATAGTGCTCACGAGGGTGTCGTGGCAGTGTACTCTGTATCTAGTCCAGGGTATATCGAACAAAATATACAAATAGCATCACAGCTATAGAGACCATGTTTGTGACCCTTTTTCAAACTTAAAGGCTATGTACACCTTTGTGAACAATCTTTTTTTTATGATTGCATTTCACTCATTTTGGGCTAAAAATCATTTTTTCAATTGGTGTTTATTAAAAATATTGAGCCGTTCTGTCACAAAAGGTTAACAGTTTTTCTAGCTGTGTGAATGGTACTTTCACTTTCACTTTATGCCGTCATCTAATAACCTTCATCACTAAATTACTAAAAGGTCATAAGCACTTATTTAAGCCACATTCTTATCAGTAAGATCAGAATTGAGCTATAATGATTGTTTATAAACTCAGAGATCATAGATAAGGGGCCAATCAGCTGAGCTGTCTGAAGGAGCATAGAGGAAATTCAGATCCTGTTAGTAGATAGTGTTGAGCGTGAATATTCGAATCGCTAATTTTAATTGCGAATATCGCCACTTCGAGAATTCGCGAATATTTAGAATATAGTGCAATATATTCGTATTCGCGAATAGTGTTGAATATTCTAATCGCGAATTTATCGCAATTTTCGCAATCAAGTAAACAATGACTGGAAATCACGAATTCTCGAATTTATGGCGAATATTCAGCCAAAAATTCGCAAAATATCGCAAATTCGAATATTGCCTATGCAGCTCTCACTATTAGTAGATTAACTCAAAGCTGTGCAGGGAAAACAGCTAATCATTTTTAATAAAGACCAATTTAAAAAATGATGTTTAGCTCAAAAAGAGTACAATTCAATAATAAACAAAAATTGCCACCAAAGGTGTACCGTATGTAGCCTTTTACCGTTAATAAGTATAAATGAGAAAACAGATACCCTAAACACAAAAGATTGACAATTACAATCACTCCTCGTGATCTATTAATTTCTTATTTGAAACAGGCCGAGTGCATAAAGTACCGCAAATGATTTATACTAATTCACTGTAGAACCTAATATACCATGTAACATAGTTAGTTACCACACAAAGGTCTCAAAATGTGGAAACTCTTAATACTAATAGTGTTAACTCTGTATACCATTAACCGTGAAGGCTATTTCTGGATTCACCACATTCATCAGTATGGGACTAGCGTAAATAACCGAGCCATTGTTATGTCTGCGGCTTGTGACCCCTGTTTCCATGGCAGGGCACAAGGACCATTTTAACTATTTTGATTCAGAGGTCCAGACCCGATGATCCTCCCCTTCTGCAGCAGGACCAACTACCAGAATGCTGTGTATCTTCTTCCTGTAGGTCATGGCCTGCTCCTACTCTGCAAGGTTCTGCCTCTGTTGGCTTTATGGCACGCAAGTTGCTTCAGAGTCTTAAAGGACCAGCGTGCACATCCCAGTTTGCTCCAGCTTATGTCTCGTCATCTCTGGTTATTTAAAGCACCTCACCCAGGTACCTGAGCAATAGGTGTTTCAAGAGTGCTAGTCCTTGCATAGGTCTGCTGTTCCATTTGCCTGACCATGTACTGACCATACTCTAACTCTCCACTGCCTAACCTGACCTGTGCCTGATTACCGTATTCACCCTTTGGTGCCTGCCCCGATCTTGGACCTGTTTCACGTATTTGCACGTACTGCCCTGACTTTTGCTTGTTTCTGACTATGATTTTTGCCTCATTCCTCGATGCACCTCACCTTTGTCTCTGACCCCTGTGGGTCAGCTGTCAACAACACACAGAATTAATCCAAGAGGTAACGGCCTAGTGGCTTCCCTGCAGCAAAGTCCAGATCCCTGTATAGGAGTTAAATGGTGTAAACAAAAGGACTGTCAGGATTAGCCCAATGTCAAACCTGTTGGTTGACCCAGTGGTTCCACACCCACTGTTTGTAACAGCCAATGCTCGACTGTTTTAAGAACTCCCATTATGGTGAACTTAGGGTGGCTGAGCATGTTGCTCTGTTCACTTCAGGGGTCTCATTCTGGAAATAGAAGCGTGTCCCAGACATGGGACCCACACTTTTCTGATCTGGATAACATAGCCTAGTGATATGCCATCAATGTCCCATATGGGAATACCCCTTTAAGTATTGGAATATATGGTAGCTTTATAGCTTTCCATAACATACTAGTTTTATTGGACTAACTTTTTAATATACTTTATTACTGCAAACATGCTTGGCTTTGGAGGTAGTCAAGGGATCGGTTGCTTGCTCCCATTTGTTATTTTACAAAGTTAATTGCTTGTCCTTGGTCAATGTAAATATCAAAAGCTTTGCAAATACTAAAGTAAAATTTATCCAAGGCCACAAATAAATGATATGATATTAAAGGTTAAACCATTCAAAGGTGGACTTGGAATCACTCAACAATGTGCCAAGGGGGGCATTGATAGTATACAGTATATATATATATATATATATATATATATATGTATAAAAAAAAAAAATATATATATATATATATATATATATATATATATAATTTCAGTTTATTGACAAGCTCAGAGGTTCCTGTTAGAAGGGTTCCTAATCCTTGACAATAAGGGACAAGCTGCAATATGTGGGTGAAATATGACAATAATTGTTCAACTTTCCTTTAGTGCCTTCACAGGGGATATTAAGCATTACACAGTATTACTCCTATCAAGAGATGAAGATCCTCAACAGAAACATTACTCTGTTAACTCATAATTATCTAGTGAGGTGTAAAAAATGGGTTGTATAAACTGGACAACCCCATGAAGGTTTTCTCCCGTACCTTACATTGATGGCCTATCCTTAGAGCAGAACTGATGAGAGTCCTATCCCAGGAATCCTCACCGATCAGGAGAACAAAAGGGAAACCCCATGCTTGACCAAAACTGCCCCTTCATTAAAATACACTGATGTTTTCTGAAGTTTTGTTGGTATTGGCTTCTATTATGGCACTCCAGATGGAGAAAAGGTGCCTCTTCACTGTGCTGATCGATGGAGGACTCAGGGTAGCATCTCAACTGGTCATACATTGATGGTCTATTGCAGTACCGCAGAGTAGGGGGTATTTGCAAATAGTTTGCTGTTTGTTATGTTATTTAATGTCACTGTATGCTCTGCATACCCAGTATGGACTGGAAATGGCAGAGTTAATCAACTATGGCACAGCCCCCTACAGGAAGCTTGAGTAGGGATCCAGGATCTACCCCAGCACACAAATCTCACCAGGGCGATATATTCATGACGTGTGGGTTTAAAATGTTCTGTACAAGCCTTTGTGGAATTTCCTCTGATTTTGGTTTCCTCCTACAAGTATAAAAGTAGCTGCTTTTTAAATTTGTCTTCAGCATATACTTGACTGTGTCAAGTCTTTCTTTGGCAACTTCCACTGTCAGCCATTATGGGACTTCTACTTTAGTCACCCAGTTATCCTGAAGGCGTTTCCATCCCTCTTTCTGTTGTTCCTGGAACTCAATAGGATATGCCATAAATATGTGATAGGTGCGGGTCCCATGGGCACTTGGCTATTTATGAATGTCCCATAGCAGTGAAATGAGAAAGGAACACAGTGCCCCTGTGCCCATACACTACCAAATGGCGTGCCATTGCTTCTTCTCTACCAACATGGTGTCTGTAGCTGAGCCACTCTCCAGTGTCAGGTTGGTTGGTCTACTTTATGCATCAACATGTCCAATAAAAATCACTAAAGAAAGTGCACCAAACGGATATGCCACTGACTATACTAGCTGGTCATACAAGCAGATATTAAAAGCTGAGACTTTAGCCAATATATTCCAGTCAGGAAGATATCGGAGCCCATCATGCACCACGTCACGGTCCTCAGCATGGCAAGGGGTCCTACCACTGCGCTAACTATGGTGTGAACACAGTCTGAAGGTGATGAAATCCAGCTCACAGCCAAGCTTCCACACAAGCGCATAGCAGGACAGCTAATGCAATGTGAACAAAGCAAGACTGTGAGCCTCACCCATATCAGACCATGTGATGGAGGTTTCCAGGTGCAAAAGAATCTTCAATTGCCAGATGAAGGCACATTCAATACTTATAAAACAAAATGTGGTCGTTTGCTGCGGTCCACATGCGGTGGGACTGCTCCCCTAATGAGAAACACGCTACAGTGTTTGGGGTTTGAGCAGCTCCCCCATACTTGCCACGGTATTTTTGTGGTTCACATGCGGTGGGACTGCTCGCCCAAAGAGAAACACGCTACAGTGTTTGGAGCTTGGGCAGTTCCCCCATATTGGCCACTATATGTCTGTGATTTTATCAACATGTACAACCTCCATCTGTCCACCCAACAATATTAACATATGTCAGGCCAGTGACTGCTGTGGGCTCCTCACAGCATACGAAGCACAGCACCATATATTGGATAGCGCCTGTGCTAAAAATTGCATCCCAGGCCCATTCACTTGAATGGAATGAGCTGCAAATAGGCCGTGTGATCGATGAATGTGATGTCCACAGCCTCTTCAAATAGATGATCATCCGGGCTGCTGGGAGTCGACCCCACCGATCTGATATTGATGACCTATCCTAAGGATTCTTAGGAAAATCCCTTTAATCATGGAGACACATAGGTCACAAAATGGTTTTGCCGCTTTTTTTGGCTTGTGCACAATTTTAAAATCAGGGTCCTGAAAAATGCTGACATCACACTGTATTTCTATCTTTAAAGGGGTTCTGCACTTTGTTTAAACTGATGATCTATCCTCTGGATAGGTCATCAGCATCTGATCGGCGGGGGTCCGACACCCGGGACCCCCGCCGATCAGCTGTTTGAGAAGGCAGCGGCGCGCCAGCAGCGCCACGACCTGCTCACTGTTTACCGCTGTCCCAGTGATGTCACAACTAATATCAACTTGCCAGGGTTGGGGCTAACCTCCATTTAAGTGAACAGAGCTTAGCCGCACCCAGGCAAGTTGATATTAGTCATGACGTCACTGGGCCAGCGGTAAACAGCTGCTGGAACGCCGCTGCTGGGTGTCGGACCCCCGCCGATCAGATGCTGATGATCTATCCAGAGGATAGATCATCAGTTTAAACAAAGTGCAGAACCCCTTTAAGGACAATTATTTATAATCATGAAAACTAAAAGCCTGAAGAAAAAAAAAGAACACAATAGTTTGCTACAGTGTGTTCAAGTCAAGGACCAGGATTCTTTTTTTCTTAAAGGGGTTGTCCCATTTGAGCAAGTGGCATTTATCCTGTAGAGGAAGTTAATGCAAGGCACTTACTCATGTATTGTGATTCTCCATATTGCTTCCTTTGCTGGCTGGATTCATTTTTCCATCACATTATACACTGCTCATATCCAGGGGTTACGACCACCACTGAAGTGGCCGGGACAAAGGCTGCTGAGCATGCGTGCCTATGCATACTCGCACAGTCCTGGTCACCTTTTTCCTATAGTGTGCAAGCACGACCACCGCTGCTAGATCACAGAGTGGCTGTGACCCCTTGACATGAGCAGTGTATCATGTGATGTAAAAATGAATCCAGCCAGCAAAGGAGGCAATATGGACAATCACAATACATTAGGAAGTGTCTTGTAGTAACTTTGTCACATCGAGAAAACTTTCGAGAAAACTTTGGTCTCTTTGCCAGGCGTACTACCTGGTAGTGTTACACCTGAAGAAGAGTCCGAAGTTGCTTCAAAAGCTTGCGCGGTCAAAGTTCAGACCTCTTAATACGAGCACGAAACTGGTTTTTAACTAATTAACACGGTATCACATGTTCTCCTTTTTCTTTTAACTTTGTCTACGTGATAATTGCCATTTGCTGAAGTGACCCCTTTAAGGTAAAAATATATAAAATACAATAACAATCTCTGACTAAGTTCTTTAAATTGCCCCCCCTTGGCTTTAATAATGTATAAATGATACCGTTCTGCGGAGACGTAAACACATCCTGTGAACGGTCATCAGTGTAATAGTTGCTTTTATGTAAACATATATCATTAAATGGTGAGTTCCCGGTGACTGCGCTGAATGTAGATTTCTACCGTACAAGGGAACTACTGTACCTCCACATAGCAATTATTTGGCAGCATTTCAAGTTATTAAGTTATTGTGTAACAAGGAGAGCGGTATTGATTCCTCTCTATGGTCCATTGACTGTTTTTCTTTGAAGAACAAGTAGCCATATTTACTTACTAAATAATGATGTTCTGTTTCCTAGAAAAGCTGAAAAAAACGTCGCTGCTAGCGGCACTTCATTGAAAATGGAAAATATATAGTCGAGCTTACGCAAAGCAGCAATGGAAAAATGGGAAATGCTATCAACTGACTGGGCAAGTTCACACAGAGCACAGTGCAGTGGATGCACTATGGGGGGAAGTTGTCATAGTTCAGGGGGCATGTCATTCCTGCTGCAGCTCTCACCCTACCACATCTCCGGTGGGGTGTCCTTTCTCTCCCTATCACAGCTGAGGGGCATGTCCTTCCTGCTGCAGCTCTCTCCCTATCACAGCTCAGGGGGTGTATCCTTTCTGCTTCAACTTTCTCTCTATGACAGCACGGGGGGTCTCTTCAGCTGCAGCTCTCTCCCGTCCTTATCACATCTTAGGTGGTATGTCCTTTCTGTTAAAGATCTCTCCCTATTACAGCCTATGGGCATGTCCTTTCTGCTGCAGCTCTCTCACTATCACAGCTCAGAGGGGGTGAACCTTTCTACTTCAACGTTCTCCCTATCACAGCACAGGGGGGGTGTCTTTTCTGCTTCAGCTCTCTCCCGCTGAATTATATTAATATAACATTTAATGGGGGCACAACCCCTTTTAATGTACTAACATTACGGCAACCAGAAGACCACATCTGTAAAACTGGAGTGAATCCAACCAGGAATGGACCCTTCTCACCAGTAGTGACAGGTGCTGCCTCTACATATTCCATTTCTGACACCAGTGTTGATATCATCATGATATATGCCCACGATAAGTTGTCAGATATTTACATCACTGGTGTCTTCCATCCTGTACACATTTGCACTTATCCAACTCCGAATTGGGGTAAGGGGTTGGGCACCATTTCAATTTACATTTAAGGAGTACATATACTAGAAGCATTAATATTTTTAATGTTATTGTCAGTCAGATTAACCCTTTGTTGCAGCTCTGCATCCTTCCAAAAAGGGATACCATCAAGAAGGGCCGTAACCACCGTTATATACTTTAACCCTTGGGGGGCAATAAAATGTAAGGCAACGTTGAGTGAATCGAACTCCACGAAGTGGAATTTGATCCAAATTTCAGGGAAAATTCGATACGCTGAGAAGCCGAATTTCCTTGTGGTTTGTGGTAGCGAATCAAATTTCCCTGAGGCCCTCGCACACGAACGCGTTATGTGCCTGTGGCCGTATTGCGGCCCACATACGGCGGGTCCGCAATACATGGGCACTGGCCCGTGTGCACTCTGCATCACGGATGCGGACCCATTCACTTGAATGGGTCTGCAATCAAAGAGATGCGTAACGGAAGCACGAATCGGAACCCCCACAGAAGCACAACGGCGTGTTTCTGTGGTGTTTCTGTCCGCGCCTTCGCACTGCAAAAAAATATTTATTCTATTTTTTTGCAGTGTGGACAGATCATGGACCCATTCAAGTTGAATGGGTCTCGATACGTCCCAGCCGCCGCACAGACGTTGCCCGTGCATTGGGGACCGCAAATTGGGGTCCTTAATGCACGGAACGGATGCACAACGTTTGTGTGCAAGAGGCCTGAATGGCGGTAAAAATAAAAAATAAAATCATATTTACCTCATCCGTTTGAGCACAAAAATCTGTCCATCGCCATCTTGATTGAAGATCTTGCACGAAATCCCGAGTGCAGTGACGTATGATGTCACAACGCCGGACGACGTGATAGCCTTCATGGGCCGCGTGAGATTTCGAGCTAGATCTTCAATCAAGATGGCGGTGGCCGACTCTCCGTGATCAAATGGATGAGGGTAAGTATGATTTAATTATTTTTTTAAAAATCTTTACATTGCGATCAGCTAAAAAGGCGGCATCTGGGGGTGGTAAATGATGGGGGACGGCGCAAGTGCCGCTCCCTGTCATTGCACCCATTACTTACATAGAAATGCTCTTCATCAAGAAGCGAACTTTTTTTGTAAAATTCTACAAAGCAGCCAGTTACATAGTAACATAGTTTATAAGGCTGAAAAAAGACATTTGTCCATCCAGTTCGGCCTGTTATCCTGCACGCTAATCCAGAGGAAGGAAAAAAAAAACTGTGAGGTAGAAGCCAATTTTCCCCACTTTAGGGGGAAAAAAATCCTTCCCGACTCCAATTAGTCAGAATAACTCCCTGGATCAACGACCCCTCTCTAGTAGCTATAGCCTGTAATATTATTACACTCCAGAAATACATCCAGGCCCCTGGTGAACTTTTTAATGAACACCATCGCCACCTCCTCAGGCAGAGAGTCAGTGGCATAGTGTGGGATGCCAGCATACAGTCCCATGTAAAATACATTACTCCCCGCCTTCAGCACCTCCAACATACAGTCCCATGTAAAATGCAAAACTCCCCCTGCCTTCAGCCCCTCACTGTGGCAGGCGCAGCACTATGAAGTGCCTTTTGCACTGTGGCTTTAGAAGAATTCTGATATCTGACTTTTTAGTATAACCAGACTGTCTATTACTCTGTAATTCCTCTAGCGCCGTTCTATGGAAACAGTAGGTTTAAAGAGCACACCAAATGCTTAAAATAACTTCTTTATTAACTTCAACTTTTCTTCATATAACACTGCCGCCTCCGCAGCAGATAGTCCATGTACAAAACACGTGTTGCATAAAGTATCATAAAATGGCGGTATGCATAAAATGGTGGTTCAACTGTTCAATCTTGTCATTCAACATAAAATGGTGGATAATTTTTTTTTTTGAGTATCTGTACTCTCATTTTAAGTTATTTAAGCACTTTATGATCTGTCTGAGAGGTATATATGAGGTCTAACTAATTGTTCTACTTGCTGAATTTGGTCGTAATTTGCAGTTAGCAGTAACTATTTGCAGATTGGTTGAGTATGATCTGGTATGGTTGTATGCAATTTGAATTGCAATATGGAATTTGAATTTGTTTGCAATTGTGAAATTTGGAGTTTGCAATTAGTGGAACTGTAAGTAAACACACATATAACTGGTTCAGTATACAGTTCTTATCACTATATTAACAGTAGGAACATTATATAACTGTTTTAAAAACCTATTTTGGCCTCTCTGCTTCCATAAAACATAGCTCTTAGTGGAGTGAATGTCTGTTCAGCTCCTCTCCTCTGGTGTAATGAATCTAGTAGCTTCGGCTAGGGGGATTTTCCACACAGGCTGTGTGTGAGGCTGGCTGTGATTGGTCAAAACTCTTGCTGTGTCTAAGGCTATCTGTGATTGGTCAAGTCTACTGCCCAGTAACAACAGTTTAACTCTATGCTTTCTGTTGTGTCTGCTGTGTCATTGAGCTTACTTAACATCCAAATAATTAATCTTAAAGGCATATTATCTTTTCTGCTTCTGTAAACACAACATATAACTATTACATGACATCCAAACATGAAGTCACTGTAAATAACTCTGCTTTTGTCTTTAACTTATAAACATAGGAACTATTTTAAGGTTATTGGCAGGTCTAGCTGTATACACATATAATCTGTATTAGCAACCTAGGACAGGTCTTAGCTGGCCAGCTACACCTCCAGCATACAGCGCATGTAAATATTATCACCCTCCCTCTCTTCGCCACTGGCTTTCAGCCCCTCCAGCATACAGTCCCATAAGATACATCACTCCCTCTGCCTTCCAGCCCTTCTTGCAAACAGTCCCATATAAAATTCACCACTCTTCCTGCCTTCAGCCCCTCTAGCATACAGTCCCATGTAAAATAATATCACCCCCCTGCCTTCAGCCCCTCCAGCATACAGTCCCATGTAAATAATATCACCCCCACTACCCTCTTTTCAGACCCCTCTAACATACAGTTTCCAGTACAAGGATTATTCCTCCAAACCCAAGTAAACACGCCAGTCAATATTCTCCTCCACAAACTGACCTGCAGCCTCTGCTCCTCTCTCCAACAAGGTGCTCTGTAGAATCTCCTGCAAATATTAAGGCTACGCCCCCTGGATGACGAGACTCCGCCTTTTCCTCTGACATCATACCTCCTAGGAACGAGTCCATTCTAGTCACTACGGTCGCTCTACTGCCTCATAGGCTTCAGGCCACTAGCCTGAAGCCTATGAGGAAGAACTGAGGGGACGGAAGCCATAGGCTCCCGAGGCCCTCATTGAAGTGCTTGCTGCCTGGTGCCCTGTGCAATTTTGTGCCCGTGGAAATGGCCCCCACGGCCCCCCTCATGCTACTCCACTGCAGAGAGTTCCACAGTGTCACTGCTCTTACCGTAAAGAATCCTCTTCTATGTTTGTGTACAAACCTTCTTTCCTCCAGACGCAGAGGATGTCCCCTTGTTACAGTCACAGTCCTGGGGATAAATAGATGATGAGAGTGATCTCTGTACTGACCCCTGATATATTTATACATAGTTATTAGATCGGCAACATTTTTCAATGCTTTGCTCATCTCTAATTTATATAGTGCCATAAAGAAGCATTCTGCTCAGTATGTATGTATTACACAATGTAAAATCTAGAGGTCAAAGTCCTCAGGAAGCCATTAATACTGCATATCTCCAATTAATTTGTTCGGTCTCGTATTTGTTTCGCTCTTTGATGTCGCTGCTGTTTTATAACTTCTGCTGCAGGTAAATAACAGCCAAACGCTTCTTTGAAGGAAGGTCATTTTGCTGTTCCCCGCTATCAATGAATCATCTTGAGCCTCTTTCCATGAGCCGAGCCGGCCGCACTCCAATATAGATCTCTGTGCCTCTGCATTTGTTATGGCAGAATATAAACAACCTCCTTTTATTGCGCTATTTGAATGTATAAAAGTAGTCTTATCAAATAAATAGTGCGCTTGGCTTCTGGTCAGGTACGCGCTTTCTGACTTTGCGCTATTGTGTAAGCTAAGACATTGTATCTGATTCTCATAATAAGCGTATAGTAAGAGGAAATGGCCATGCAAGCTAAAAGGACTAATGGAATCTAACCTGATTCTTAAAGTCACAAACATTAAGGCCAAATTAACATAGTAACATAGTACATAAGGCCGAAAAAAGAAATTTGTCCATCCAGTTCGGCCTGTTATCCTGCAGGTTGATCCAGAGGAAGGCAAAAAAAACCTGTGAGGTAGAAGCCAATTTTCCCCACTTTAGGGGAATAAAAAAATCCTTCCCGACTCCAATCAGGCAATCAGAATAACTCCCTGGATCAACGACCCCTCTCTAGTAGCTATAGCCTGCAATATTATTACGCTCCAGAAATACATCCAGGCCCCTCTTGAATTCTTTTATTGTACTCCCCATCACCACCTCCTCAGGCAGAGAGTTCCATAGTCTCACTGCTCTTACCGTAAGGAATCCTCTTCTATGTTTGTGTACAAACCTTCTTTCCTCCAGACGCAGAGGATGTCCCCTCGTCACAGTCACAGTCCTGGGGATAAATAGATGATGGGAGAGATCTCTGTACTGTCCCCTGATATATTTATACATATTAATTATTGCTGGTATTTATCAGCATAAATAGTTACTTTGGTTCCCAAAAACAAAGTAAGTTTCAGCTGGCCTGTTGCCGCTTCCCCACTGCAGTGCTACACTGCTCAAGCTACTGTCTGATGGCTGACTGGTACTGTAAGATGACAATTCAGAGGTGGAAGTGGAGGAGGAGGGTGAGGAGGAGAGGGGGGGTTGCAGCCACTAATGTAGGTGGTGGTGGAAATCTTGATGGAAGAAGGGACGCAATCCTTGGCGTCAGTAGCACTTGTACCATCCTAGGGTACGACTCGCTCCTGGCCTCCACAACATTCACCCAGTGTTCCGTCAGGGAAATGTAGCGTCCCTGGCCAAAAGCACTTGTCCATATGTCAGTCGTTAAGTGGTCCTTCCCAATAACTGTGTGGGTCAGGGCACGGGTGATGTTATGGGACACATGCTGGTGTAAGGCAGGGACGGCACACCAGACAAAATAGTGGCAGCAAGGGACTGCATAACGAGGGACAGCCACCGCCATCAGGCTGCGGAAAGCCTCTGTGTCCACAAGCCTAAATGGCAACATTTCCAGGGCCAGCAATTTGGAAAGGTGCGCATTTAGTGCTATGGCCTGTGGGTGGGTGGCTGAGTATTTGCGCTTTCGTTCTAAGGCCTAGGGTATGGAGATCTGTACGCTGCGCTGGGACACAGGGGTGGATGTGCTAGCTGATGGTGCTTGCAAAGGTCCAGGTGCATGGCGGGAGGCATCTGGGCCTACGTCTTGGAAAGGGGATTGGCCAGCACGTGACATAGGGGAAGATGAGGCAGTGGTGTGACCTGCAGACACTGATTGTGGACCCAGGCGTTCGGACCACATATTAGGGTGCTTTGATGCAATGTGGTGGATCATGCTGGTGGTGGTGAGGTTGCTAGTGTTCATGCCCCTGCTCATTTTGGTACTCCACAGGTTGCAAATGACAATTATTTTATCGTCCGCAGTTTCCTCCAAAAAGGCCAGACTGCGGAACACCTACCCATTGACAAGGGAGATTGCCGCAAGGGGGTACTCCAAGGAACAGTTTTGCCCGCCTTCTCCTTTTTGACACCCCACTGCCTCTTCTAGCCTGTTGCGGTGCTGTGGATCCCTCCCCCTCTGTACTGCTGTCCTCGCTTGCCACCTTCCCAGGTTGGGTCAGTGATTTTATGATCCACCACCTCCTCTTCCACTTCCTCACTTTGTTCATCCTCCTGACTTGTTAACCTAACAACCTCACTTATTGACAACTCTGTCTCATCCTCATCATGAACCTCTTGAGACACTAATTGGGGTTGACTTATTGGCAACTGTGTCTCATCATCCACCTCGTGAAACACTAATTGGCGTTCCCCTCATTCATCTTTTCCTTGCTGCTCAAGAGTTTGGGAATTAGGGCACAAGATCTCCTCATGTCCCTCTTCAAGTGGCCTTGGCGAGAGGGCCAATTCAAGGAATGGAGCTCAAAAGAGCTCCTCTGAATATCCGAGTGTGGGTTCACTTGTTTGCCAAGACTCTCCATGGTGGGAGAAAGGAGGATCAGGGTGAGGATTCTGTTGACCAGACTCTTGGCTACTAAGACTGAACTTTGTGGATGACAGGGTGGTGCTTAACCGACTGGAAGTGCAGTACGCAGCCCTGCAGGGTATTTTCGATGGTGAGGTCACTGTTAATAGGCAAACGAAGGTTGCTCTTGGTTACTCACAGTTTATGGGAGACCCTGGACAGGCGTACAGCAGTGATGGAGAGGCTGGCGCTTGGATCCTCTGGGGCACTCTCTGTATATAGGGACCAGGCCGGTGGTAGGTGAGGTACCCTGGATGTTGCAGGTTTAAAGTGCCAGTGGCAAGATCCCTTTAAGCACGTGACGCCAGTGCCGGTAACGGTGGCACACCGAGTTATGATAGGAATAATTAAGGAACACATTGTTATGGTGAACCAAAACTTCATTTTACTGGAAACAGTTAACTTTGTACATGCTAGGTTCAGTTCCACATGGCAGTAGCAAATATAAGCAGTCTTTTACAAATGGCAGGCACAATGTTCTTGCAAGATACTCAGAGGGTTAAAACACTTACAGATCAGGCTGCACCTTTCCTCAGAAATCCTGTGCACTATTTCTCAGAACTCCTGTCTGTCTTGATCTCAAGGCCCGTATGCCCTAATGCTGGATTTATCCTTGGTCACCACAACTTCCTCAGGTATATATATTGTGAGGCAGTGACATGCCTCATGGTTGTTAGGGGAGATATATGGCAGGATTTGCTGTGTCTTCTCTCAGAATCGCCAGGTCTGAAGAAAGACCAGGTGCAGTAATCACCTGGGGATAAAGGAATCCTCAGAGTGAGAGGGGGTGGGGACTTGCACACAGAAGGCTGGAGTGGCTCTGTGAGGTCTGAGCCGAGAGGGCTGAGAGACCTCTATCCCCAAGGAGACATTGTTGTGGGAGCAGCCTGGAGGCTGCTGGAGGTTGGGCTGGGAAAGCCGCATCTCATCACGGGTGTGAACTGTGTTACGCTTTAGGTGAGTCAGGGAAACCTATGTGTTTAGATAGGGCCCTGACGGGCAAGGTATTTTATTTTGGCTTTGTGTGTTTTTCTTTATGCCGTGTGCCACAATAAAGCACAGTTTGGCCCCTAAATCCTGGTGTCTGTGAAGAAGCGTGTGTTTGCAACCCCTGGAAAAGAGCTAATCCCCCACAATTGGTGTCGGATGCGGGCACATGTCCGTGCTGAAAAGTAAAAAGCCAACGTGGTTGCTAAGGGCAACGACCTGACGGAAAAGAGCAGGTGCTGCTGAATGTTGCCAAGGAATTGCTGTGTTTCTGTGCAGTGATTTAAAGGGCCGGAAGCCTGCTAGTTTTCAGGAGCAGAGGCTGCTGGTGTTAATCTGGACATTTTTTTTTCTGTGGTGCAAACAGTGCAGGATTTAAAGGGCCAGAAGCCCAGTACAAGAGACTGATCAGTGGAAATGGCTACAAGATGGTATAGCCCGTGGGAGAAATCCTGTGATTTAGTGATTGGGGGAATCCCTCTGGGGGTCATTCTAGACTCCCGCCAGCAAGTGTCTCGGGTCCTGCCTGTAATTCTGGACTTTGTAACAAGGGGGCCAGAGACAAAAACTACGGTGTCACTGACCTTTGTGACTGACTATGGCACTGTGCAATGGGAGCTGTTAAAATGTGAGACACTGGAAGTGGAATTTGTACTGGGCAAGGACTTTCCATTGTTTGGGCAGTTGTGGAGCGGAGTTCCTGATAAAAAGCAAAGATGTGCCGTTGCCAAGGGCAACCGTCGGGAAGACAAAGAGGTGGAGAGCGATGCGGTTCTCAGGAGTGCATATCTTCCCTGCGACTGTGTCCGGAGTCCTAGAGAGGAAGTGCGGAGGTGCAGTAAAGCTGTTGCTAGGAGCAACCACAACCTTGATGAGCCCGCGGGAGAGAATGTCACTGCTTTACCAGAAAGGTTGATTACAAAGGGTAAGACTGTTCCTGTTATTAACCATGTGGCAGAGCCAGTGACAGTGAGCCGGCGGCAGGGGATACCTGCTGGGCCGGTAGGTGATAAGTCACACAGAGAAAAAACTGTGTCTGGACAGGCGGATAAGCCTGCTGTGATTGCTCCCTCGCAGAAACCTGCAGGGGAGAAGGTTTCTGTGTTACCTCAGTTGCCCATGACCAAAGCTAGACATGGGATGACAAGGATCCTGGATCCCATGCTAGCCCGGGTAAGAGGGAGCACAATATTGAAACCTAAGACTGGTAAAATAATAAAAGTGCTGGACAGTCGTGCGGATAAGGACTATCCGCTGATTTTCACTGAGCGCGAGACTCCAATGAGAACAGAGACTGATGAACCTCATGTTACAGATACGCTCATGCATGAGGGAGTGTTGGGGTGTAATTTTCCCTTATGCTGGGAGTGGTGGAGTAATGGAGACACTTCTGCAGAGAGTGCAAAAACTCCTGCAGAACTTGTACCTGTACCTTTAAGTGAACGTGTAAGGGAAAGGACCATTGAAAACAATGATGATACCATGTTTGCCAAAATGCATAATGGAAATGTGAAGTCATGTGATATATGTGATAATAATGACATGCCTTTTCCTTTGCAGGCTGTGATTGGGGAAAAAGCTCCCCCTGTTGGTAAACATGTGTCTGATATAAAAGTGTTGATAAAGGTTGAAGAAACACCGCTAGGAGACCCCATTGTAGACAAGGTGGCGGGGCTAGAGGGTGTACCACACGGACCAAAGGTGGATGTGCAGTCTCCACAGGTTTCTATGATTAATAAAATGTCCCAGGTGGGGATTGACTCAGGGGTGCCCCTAGAGGCCAGGGTTAATAATGACACGAGCAGTATAAGTGGCCTATGTGCCGTGACAGTTAGCAATTCCGAGAGTGAGGCTACCATGTCAAGACCCAGCAAAACTAAAGTGGTTACTAGTAGCGATAGCGAGTCTAGCGACCAGATGACAGTTATATCTGACGAGACGAGAGTTCAGTCGGGTGACAGCCTAGTGTCTGAAGCTCATATCCTGACAGTTGTAGATGACCTGACAGGACAGTACAGCTACAAACTTGAAGATGTTTTTGCTTGCTCTGCACAGTCCCTAGATACACTAGAGATGGGGCTAGCGGTTCTCGCAGAGCAACTGCAGGAATCTCCAGAGGAGTCACAGAAAGAGATGAATGAACTGAAGGAACTAGAGTCACTAATAGAAGCAGAAATTCTCCAACTTCAAGAGGAACTTGCAGCTTCTGAGCGATCCAGACTTCATGCAGAGCAGGAAAGAGATGAGCTGGCTGATGAGGTTCTAAACAGCGCCTCAGAAAAATCTGCTCTCTTGGAGGAGAAAAGACATTTGGAAGCCAGGATGGCTCAACTTGATCAAGAGTTATGTGATCGCATGGTGGACCTGGACCACCAGAGACAAACTGTATCTAGATTGGAGAAGAAACAAATGAAGTTTGACCAGCTCTTGGTTGAAGAGAAATACATTTTGGCTCGATATGCCGAAGAACGTGACCAAGCGGAGGCTGATGCTTGGGAGAAAGAGTCCAAGACCCTCTCCTTGGCTAGAGCCCTTGAAGAAGTGCTTGAGGAGCGAAATGAATTAGAGAGGCTGAACAAGCAACTCAGAGCAGAGATGGAAGCTCTCATGAGCTCAAAAGATGCCATCTATGAGGTGGAGAAGCCTAAGCGTGCTCCTGCACAGCAGGTGGAAAAAAGTGAGAAACCGGAAGAGGAAGATCCTCTGGAAGGTGCCAAGAAGTCAGAGCCTGGTAAGAGTGGGTCTGGAGATGGTGGTGCCAGGGTACTGGCCAAGGCAGAGAAGGTGAAAAAGGTATCGGCTGAACCAGTTGATGGGGCTGATGTCGATGCAGAGGCCAAGAGTCTCATGACAGTGTGTAACCAGGACCAGGTCGCAAAAGACGTCCCCTCCGCCTACAAGGCCTTCCAAGTAGCCAGCTGCCTGCTGGGGAAGAAATATGAGGAGATGGACGACCAGTGGGCTGTCTCTCTTGACTCCTCCCCAAAAGGAGACCAGTGTCCTGGGTGAGCCTCTGGAGAAAACGCCAGAAGACAAGAAGTATGCTGAAGACCCCAGTGCCTCCAACCTTGATGCGAAAGGGAAGGAGGAATTAAGAAAGCAAGGATATGATGCCATGTCCCTGAATGGTGAGAAGGCTAATAAAGTAAAGGCCAAAGAGACAGAGGCCAAGGAAGCTAAGGCCGAGCTCTTGAAATGGGAGAAAACCTTGGATATCCCAGAGACCAAGGTTAGGGCGGGAAGAGCGACTGCTGAAGTAGAAAAAACCACTGAAGACGGAGAAGACTCTGAAGCTGGCTCCAAACCCGAAGAAACACCTGCTGAGAATAATGGTAAAGGGGTCCAGATGCGTGGAAAAGGAGCGAGACATAAGAAACCTGCTCTGCTGAAGGAGCCCCGCAAGGCAAAAGAGAAAGGGTTGGGACATGACCATGACTGGGACCAGTTCAGTCAAGAGTTGCCGCAGTCCAAGAAAGGACGTGAGGGGCCTGTGCAGAAGCCAAAAAGACAGTACCTGCTCATGAGATGGACAAGAAATACCCAGAGGCCTTGTCAGCTCTGTAATAAACTCATGAGGGTGACAAACCAAGCGCTGTTGTCCTGGGTCTGGCAGAATAAGGGGAAGACTGTAGGCCAGGTTAATGCCCGTTCACGAGCATCTGGATTTGATGCTAGTGTTCACCCCTACGGGCTTGAACAAAGGGGGGAGGTATGTGAGGCAGTGACATGCCTCATGGTTGTTAGGGGAGATATATGGCAGGATTTGCTGTGTCTTCCCCCAGAATCACCAGGTCTGAAGAAAGACCAGGTGCAGTAATCACCTGGGGATAAAGGAATCCTCAGAGTGAGAGGGGGTGGGGACTTGCACACAGAAGGCTGGAGTGGCTCTGTGTGGTCTGAGCCAGGAGGGCTGAGAGACCACTATCCCACAAGAGACACTGGTGTGGGAGCAGCCTGGAGGCTGCTGGAGGTTGGGCTGGGAAAGCCGAATCTTATCACGCGTGTGAACTGTGTTATGCTTTAGGTGAGTCAGGGAAACCTATGTGTTTAGATAGGGCCCTGACGGGCAAGGTATTTTATTTTGGCTTTGTGTGTTTTTCTTTATGCCGTGTGCCACAATAAAGCACAGTTTGGCCCCTAAATCCTGGTGTCTGTGAAGAAGCGTGTGTTTGCAACCCCTGGAAAAGAGCTAATCCCCCACAATATATATATATATATATATATATATCCTTGCATTAAGTAAGATCCTTCTGCCCTTCAGCCCTCAGGTTGGCTGGTTTCTCTTCTGCTCTGCTCTGCACTTTGGTTGTGGGAACTGCAGGTTTCTCAGGAGGTAACTTCTTCCCCTGGTGGCAACTAGAAGCCTGGGCTGTCTAGCTGCATGTCAGGAGGTGGCCCTCAGCTCCTCTCTGCTGAAGTGCACACTCTCTTCTGTCTTTACCCATAATCCTGACTACACAGACCCTTTCCCTGCACAGCACCTAACTATTTATACTAGGGGTTCCCTAGCTCCCTCTACTGTCTAGGAGGAGGAACTACACCCTGATAGGCCTGATACACATATTACAGGGAAAAATACACATAAAAGCATAGCAATTCACATTAAAATGGACTGTTAAATACAATGCCACTGTCCCACAGGAGGTGGAGAACAACGTGGCCCAATTGACTCTTGTGTAGGCCCACATTTACCTAGTGGGGCACTACATAAGCATTATCTGCTGCAATCCAACCGACCACCTGGTCGCACTGGTGTGATGTCGTGAGTGGTGTCCTGCGCCGCCCTGCATACTGGGACATGAAGCTAGGTATCGTGGATGAGTGTGTTTTTTGTGCTCTGGCAGCAGGCACAGTTTTACCGCGCCCAGGGCCACGGCCTCTGCGTGCTCCATCATCAGCACGGCCACTTCCCCGTCCCTTACTGCTCGCCTTCCATATATTAAATAGTATATATGCTTGCAAGTATGTCACACGTATAGTAGTGTTTTTTAAGTGTATGCGCAAATAAATTAGACTGAATCTCACTGATATTTAGGATTGGCAAACGTTATACAGGAGATGTAGCGCAGGTAAAGTCGCTGCCACCAGCAGCAAAAAAATTACACTGAATGTCACTGATATTTCGGATGCAATAATGTTATACAGGAGATGTAGCGCAGGTAATGTGGGTGTCACCAGTGGTGAAAAAATTACACTGAATGTCACTGATATTTCAGATGCGCTAACGTTATGCAACGTTATCCTTTCTTTTTTAATGCCATTGGGGATCTAATGAACATACCATCAATACATGTCATGAGAAGATCCCTTTAAGACATCAGATCAGTGTATTTTCCAGTACACAATCTCTGATAAACATTACTATATACGGTACACAGCTATCGTGGTGTTTCTGCCTCACCGTTATCTGCTCTGTTCAGCTCGGCAGCACGGACGGGTGTTTTGAAACCAAATTATTGTTGAAAGCTGGGGGGAAGATTTATAGCTCATGGACTCAACTCTGATTTGTTACTTTTGGGCCACACATTAATCTAGACAGATACAGAATTTGCAATATACTATATTTCCATTTACTCGAGAAGCAAGGTGGTGCTTGGTTGGCAGGAAAACACATAATATTAGAAAGCCACCTGAAATCCTTCTGTGTGCTGTGAATACTAAGCAGAGGGCCACACGGCAAACACTAAAGCCAATCTCCAAATCCCATATATTAAAGAGGAATGTGATCCATCTACCATCAATACGAGAAAAACTGATGAGCAAGTGACAATACAGATACAATATAATATCCATGACTCCAGATAAGAAATTAACATTTTGAGGGGTCCATCAGCATCTGTAGGTGTTTTTCACCACATGTATTGACAATGATGACCGCTCTAATACAAGGGCATATGTACCATAGTGTCAGATTATGGTTGGGGCCCTTGAAGAGAGGGGGCCCAGCTCTGTTTCGCTGGATATTAAAGAATGATTATTTGCAAGAATCCATTTCCACAGGTCCTAAAATGTGAGCAAAAACTTCTGAGGGGTACTGCAGACTTTATTTAGACTAGATAATCAATTTCAGGTCGGGACAGATGCTCATCTCCCTCCTGCAGTGACCCAGCGAATCACGGCTAAAAGAGTTAATTTTGGGATCAGTTGTCAAAGCATTTACAGACGTGGACAAAATTGTTGGTACCCTTTGGTCAATGAAAGAAAAAGTCACAATGGTCACAGAAATAACTTTAATCTGACAAAAGTAATAATAAATTAAAATTCTATAAATGTTAACCAATGAAAGTCAGACATTGTTTTTCAACCATGCTTCAACAGAATTATGTAAAAAAATAAACTCATGAAACAGGCATGGACAAAAATGATGGTACCCCTAGAAAACACAGAACATAATGTGACCAAAGGGACATGTTAATTCAAGGTGTGTCCACTAATTAGCATCACAGGTGTCTACAACCTTGTAATCAGCCATTGGGCCTATATATATGGCTCCAGGTAATCACTGTGTTGTTTGGTGATATGGTGTGTACCACACTCGACATGGACCAGAGGAAGCAAAGGAAAGAGCTGTCTCAAGAGATCAGAAAGAAAATTATAGACAAGCATGTTAAAGGTAAAGGCTATAAGACCATCTCCAAGCAACTAGATGTTCCTGTGAGTACAGTTGCACATATTATTCATAAGTTTAAGATCCATGGGACTGTAGCCAACCTCCCTGGACGTGGCCGCAGGAGGAAAATTGATGACAAATCTAAGAGACGGATAATCCGAATGGTAACAAAAGAGCCTAGAAAGACTTCTAAAGAGATTCAAGGTGAACTTCATGCTCAAGGAACATCAGTGTCAGATCGCACCATCCGTCGTTGTTTGAGCCAAAGTGGACTACATGGGAGACGACCAAGGAGGACACCATTGTTGAAAACGAATCATAAAAAAGCAAGACTGGAATATGCCAAACTACATGTTGACAAGCCACAAAGCTTCTGGGAGAATGTCCTGTGGACAGATGAGACAAAAATCGAAGTTTTTGCCAAGGCACATCAGCTGTATGTTCACAGACGAAAAAATGAAGCATATCAAGAAAAGAACACTGTCCCTACTGTGAAACATGGAGGAGGCTCTGTTATGTTCTGGGGCTGCTTTGCTGCGTCTGGCACAGGGTGTCTTGAATCTGTGCAGGGTACAATGAAATCTCAAGACTATCAAGGAATTCTAGAGAGAAATGTACTAGCCAGTGTCAGAAAGCTTGGTCTCAGTCGCAGGTCATGGGTCTTGCAACAGGACAATGACCCAAAACACACCGCTAAAAACACCCAAGAATGGCTAAGAGGAAAAAATTGGACTATTCTAAAGTGGCCTTCTATGAGCCCTGACCTCAATCCTATTGAGCATCTTTGGAAGGAGCTGAAACATGCAGTCTGGAAAAGGCACCCTTCAAACCGGACACAACTGGAGCAGTTTGCTCATGAGGAGTGGGCCAAAATACCTGCTGAGAGGTGCAGATGTCTCATTGACAGTTACAGGAAGCGTTTGATTGCAGTGATTGCCTCAAAAGGTTGCGCAACAAAATATTAAGTTAGGGGTACCATCATTTTTGTCCATGCCTGTTTCATGAGTTTATTTTTTTACATAATTCTGTTGAAGCATGGTTGAAAAACAATGTCTGACTTTCATTGGTTAACATTTATAGAATTTTAATTTATTATTACTTTTGTCAGATTAAAGTTATTTCTGTGACCATTGTGACTTTTTCTTTCATTGACCAAAGGGTACCAACAATTTTGTCCACGTCTGTATTTCCTCATGCACTATGTACACCTAATGGTTGTCTATGGGCAACAAGTGGTTAACACTGGCAGTCTTAGCCTAGTTTCCAGGGTGATTGGCTGGTCCTGACACTGGTTAGGTAGAGTATCTAGCAGGTAGAGCTGGAGACAACATGTCAACTTAACTGAGAGGTTACCCCCGAGGGAAAGAGAACAGACATTTGTTTGGGGGTTGATAACCACCTCAAAGGCCGTGTCTAGAAAGACAGTTAGGTACCGCACCGTTTATGGTAATTTACTGCTTGTGGAAAAGGTATATTACTTTGGACTAGTCATCTTGATCTAAGATCTGCACCCTACAGAATGGAAAGTGCAGAAAGAGTTAATGAGAACATAATTGCAAGACTATGGTCATTTGGGAAGTTTGCTAAATGTATCTAGAAAGAGCCTTAGGGAGTATCACTACCATCATTGCTGCTGCCTATTCAAAGCTATTAAAAAAAAATCCTACTCTGTAGTATACCTCAGAACTGCATATTTCTGCAATATGTACTAAAACTCCTATCATATATTCAGTAAAGAGAGATCTTATTGCAACCAAACAAGTCTAGTCAATGACTCCATCATTCATGAGCAGGCCCCTACGTATATCTGACCTCCTTCCTTGTACACATCCAACTAATATTAGAGCACATCACTTAACACCAGGCAGTAGACCTAGAAGGGCCAGGATGTACCCTCAAGGAAGAAAGGGTGCACCCTCCATTCACTGCCATGTTCCCACAGAGTGTGGGGGGAGGGTAGCCATCATTACCCACTACCACTTCTATCAGAACCACTGCTCCCACTCCTGACTCCCCTCCCCCCCCCCCCGCCTTTGATCGGCTGCTGCACTGGCCGATCAGCTGCTTTAAGGATCACAACTAGCGTGTCTCCATACACTGTGTTCACTTGAATGGTACTGATCATGCACTACAAATGCCGGCCTAGGACAGGTCATCAGTATTAAAGGGGATTTCATGTTTCCGTATATTGATGTACCATCCACATTATAGGCCATCAAACTCAGATTGTTGGGGCGTCCAACTCTTGGCAGTTTAAAGGGGCTATGGTCCCCTCCTGACGAAAGTCCACCAATATGATAAAAGTGTAAAAAAAAAAACTTAGAACCCTAAAACACCCTTTTTACTATGTGACCAAGAAAATAAGATTAGGGGAAAAGAAGAATGAAATCCTCCAACATAAGGCTCTCACTATGTCTTCACACATGCAGATTGTCAAGATGTGATGAAAGTGGTTGTTTAAGAGCAACTGGAGGGTCACAGGTTGAAGACCGCTGGTCTATTACAGTGAAGCTTGTTTTTCCGCTGTGGCTAAATTTGTGGATTACTTCTTAGTAGATTACTAATCCACAGAACATGAGATCCTTTCTAGGTATGGCTGGCTTTGTGGAGTACCTATACATACATTACATACAAGTGGTAGTCATATCAAAGTATATTTGGTGACTTCCAAACTAGAATGTCCATCATATACATGCCCGTTTGAGGTGCTACTATGCCACCAATCTCATTGACCATGTAATATCACTGGTGTGGTCCAGTGCTTGCCAACGTTTTGGTGGACTTCTATAGGAAGAGAAAAGATTCCAGGCTCCTTTAAGGTAGAACAATCCCCATTTATTTTCTTCAATATGTTGGGGTGTCTAAAGATGCAGCATGCTGGGACCACGCATAGCTATGGCTGCTTTCCGGGAACTACTGGTGAGGCACCTGGAAGATTTGACAACTCTACAGGGAATACATGAGGTCTCCCCTTTTTCCGTGAGCCTCTTAGATATTCGAGGAGAGTTGGCAAGTATGTCCTAAACGGACAAAAGAAAAACCCAGTAATCCAGAATATCTAATTATACAGCACCAACAGGTCCCATCGCCAATGTGTAAAAGTAATTTTATTGTAAAAATGCAAAAAATATCAATGTTAACCCAATTACTGCTACTCCTACCACTATCAATAATGAAAATGATGCTGAAGATGAAAACAATAATGGGAAAGTAGTCATTGAACATATGAATTGATTTCAATATTTCCAGGATTGAAGAGGCACTCACTAAACCTATGTATTTATGACAGTTATTATCCTTTAATTAGCAATCAATTAAGATCGATTTAGGATGCACTATAATGAGACAGCCTTCAGGAGGGAGCGCTGGTTAGGAGACATGTCAGCAGTCACCTGAGCAGATGGGCTGCGGATCCTTGTAGACCATCTCAGGAGCTCATCATCTTGCTAAGACTTGTCAGCGCACGTACGCTGCCTGATGCACGAGACTCTTGTTCTTATTCGAATGTATTTTCCGCATGAGCTCCTATCTTCAGATGATCCTTAATATGATAATAGATAGCGACAGACACTTCCATTTACGTGAAATATTTTATTACCCACCTTAATCAACAACTTCCTTGTAAATGTCAAGAGATTTAAAAAGAGCGTCGGCATAGTCATTCATATTCTGCTAAGCACCGGTACGGATGTAAGGACCGATGAACAGAAGGACTGTATGCTGACGCAAAGGTCATGAATTCAATCCTCTGTGACCTTGGATGCTGACATCGGAAGGCATTCATCAGTCCAATATCTCGTAACCGTTACGTATTTAAAGGAGAACTTTGTTTTTAAATATTTTATATCAGACACAATTTAGCATGGCCATACAAACACCAGATCATGGCCAGAAAATGGAGATGAGTGGGACAGTCACAATTTGTATGAATGTACCCTTAGGAACAGATTTATTAAAAGTGCAGATGAGGACATACCCTATGTTCAACCCGTACAGTTGCACAGGGTCACCATAAAGAGTCACTATACTTTCACACCATTTCATTTAATAAAGAATGGTGCAATTAGCAATTTTTTTAAACACTTCATTTAAAAAATATACCTGCATCCACTTGGAAAAAAAAGCTGTAAAGTCATGGCCACTAGGGGGTCTCACTTGCACCTAATTTGCAGTCCACTGCCTGATGTCAGGCAAGATCCATCCTTGGTAACAGAGACTCATGCTAAAAGGAAGTGGGGGTATCAAAGCTAGTGTGATCCTGATAAAACCACTGTGTCTACACTGCTTCTGAACATCACAGGAACCTCCTGTTTTTCTGTAAATGTGATTTATCCCTCCTTATCAGCTTTCTGAGCTCTCTAGAAGAAATCAAACATAGTAGGAGAAAGTAAGAGAAGCGAGGTCACTGCAGAACTGGCAGAAGGGATACACTCATTGCTTCTGAGAGAAATTGATCTATGCAGCTAAAACAGGGAATAATATGACTGAAAGAGACTTTAGGGAATCTCAAACATAACTGTTGCTTCACAGTTGTAATTGTACAAAGAAGCACAGCCACTGTGCAAACTTTTTTTGAAAACTCGGGGACACATTAAAATCAGGGTCCTACTGTGAATTAAATTTCATGCAAGGAACTGAGGTAATGAATTTCATGGCTTACAAATGCTGGTAGATTCCTAGACGTAAGGGGGTGCTATTAGTTAAGCTGTTTGAGTATTAGGGGCCCATAGACTGTTGTTGCAGAGGGCAGGGGCGGATTGGGAACTTAAAGTGGCCCTGTAAAAGATACTAAAAGTGGCCCCGTTTTGTAGTTGGGTCCACATTATACCACCCCAACAGAGCCAAATACCACAGTCCATCACAAAATACTGCCAGCAGCAGAACATACATCCACCAAAACTTCCAATGGCCGGCCATGAGAAGGGCTCAAGCGGCCCCCTGGGCATCGGCCCACCGGGAAATTTCCCTGTGAGGTTTATGGCCAATCCGCCTCTGGCAGAGGGGCCCACTGCTGAATATATCCGCATCCTGTAAAATTGTCTTTGTTGCCCTTATCAAGCATGCTTGTCAATTTTTGACAGTCGGCCTATGGGAGATGCCAGATTATGGCGCAGAAAGAAAAAAAATAATTCTGAGCATCAACATGCACTCTTTTCAGTGGCTTCACCCCTTTCTTGTAAGGCTTGACCCTTTTGTGATGCATCATGTCCCTTATCTTGACATGCCCCTTTACAGCATCCCGGTTCCACATACACCATTGTTGCGTATGGTCCTTCCATACGACTGTCCAAGGACTGTCCCTGATTTCACAGATATTAAGCTTTGTGAATCAGTCATTGAAAAAAAAACAACTTTGTAGACGGCACGCATATATTATACTCCAATGCCCTGAAAGACTCTTATCACATGACAGAATATACTGGATTTTTCCATTCAGTTAAACCACTATTTTCATTCCTCAAATAGAGATATATTTGCAGTAAGGGACAAATTACCTTTACTTCTTGTATTATATGTTGACTTCACACTTCAGAGAATAGCCTTTCAATTGTTCTGACACCTAGGTTATTGCTGTCTTTTTTTTCCTTTCTTGAAAATATTGCCAAGAAGAAAAAATTGACTGTAGAAGAAAGATTTACTAAGCAGTACCGGGGCATTGGTGGTTTCAACAGTACTGATCTCACATCTTAAAAATCTTAAAATTTATGGGACTAGTATTGTACAAATATTAACAAAAATAAATTATGATTTATCAAGGGTATCACTACATAGTTGGTTTGTAGCATATTCTCAACAGGGATAGACTACCAGTGATCTGGGCCCCAGATATTAAAGGTCACGGACCCCTTACCAATCCCTATAGCCATGATCTGCTTTATGAAATGTGTTTCAGAAGGACTCATCACTTGCAGGTCCTGTACTTGCACGTCAAGATGTGTTTAAGGGGTTCTCCTGGATTCTGGTGGCCTATCCTAAGAGTAGATCATCAGAATTAGATTGGGAGGGGGGAGGGTTATCTGACACCCTTCACTAGGGTTGAGCAAATCGAAGTTGACGAAGTGGACTTCAATCCGAATTTCAGGGAAAATCAGGGTAAAAATAAACAGGATAAAAATTAAAAAAAATCATATTATCCATTTAATTGAAAAGAGGCCGCCGCGGCCATCTTGCTTGAAGATCCCATGCGAAATCTTATGCGCTATAATGCATGACGTCAACACGCCGGCCAAGATCTTCAAGCAAGATGGCCATGGCGGCCTCTTCACACTCAAATGGATAAGGTAAGCATGATTTAATTTTTTTTTTTATTATTGACCCCTGAAAGGCCTTAATATTAATGTCAGATGCCATGATCAGCGATGAACAAGGTATCTGAGGGGTTCAATGACGGGGGGAGTGTGGCGCAATCGCCATTCCCCATGATTGTGCCCACATGATTACTCCAAAGTAATTCGTCACCAAGCAAATTTCTTAGAGGCACTGGATCGACACAGATCCATCCAATATCTATGGGGCAGACTGGGAATTTTAAGTGATTGTGAGGAAAAATACAGAAGAGGAAGAGCCAAGAATGCAGCACAAAATACCTCCCTAGCAGAACCAAATACCACACACAGTGCAGTGCAAAATACCACCCTAATAGAACCAAATACCACATTACAGCACTAAATACTGCCACCCCATTGCAATATTCTACTATACAGTTGAGTTCAGGAGGGCACCTGCGGTTACTGGCCAGGTGAATAATTACCTGATGTTCCTATCATTTATTGTTGAGAGTATTGGATTGTTGTGTAACCCGCTGGTGGCTATGAGGAGTGCCTGGGTGGCCACCTGGCCATCGGCCGACTGGAATATTTCTATGTAGGGTCTATGGCCAGTCTGTCCCTGATTAGATAGGGCTGATTACCGCAGCATTGCTCTTATTCACGTCTGGGATCTGCTGCTATCTCCAGAAGGTCCCCCTTCCCCCTTGAAGTAAAGAAGAAGAGCACAGTGCGCAGGCGTGGCCCCCTCCATTCACTGCTATGGGAGTTCCCAAAATAACCAAGTGCTGGATCGGCTATTTCCAGCAATCCCATAATGGAGAATAAAGAGGTGCCGATGCATGCGCGGTGGACATTCACCACTGTGGGACTTCCGAAATGAATAGATAGCAGGCTGATGCGCTCTCTTTTGCTTCAGGGATCCTGTTCTGGAGACAGGAATGGGTCTTAGAGGTGGGACCTGCAATTATCTGACATATCTTAGCGATATACTATCGATGACTGCAATGAACTAACCCCTTTTTTTCACAAAAGGATTGTCAACCCTCTCTGGGCATGGACCCTTGTGCACTCACCTATTGCCAAAACGCATCAAAACAGTGTCTGCATTGCTGATTGACCAAGAGCCCGGAACTAATCAGGGTTCCCTACACAAAGAAAATGCAATACATAAAGCCCCTTTAAACTTCAAATACCCATCTTTCAATTTTAATCCATTTTTCCCATCTGCTCACATCCACTTTTCACATTCCCTGTAAATGGCACCATATGCAAATCGAAGCTAAAAGACATTTTATTGTTCATAACTGAAGTAATAACGGAGCCATGGAAATATTTTAATAATATACTTCATTATTTAATGTTCCCTTCTATGTGACCGATATACTGAGGGAAGTAAGTTGGTGACTTATAACTAAGTAAATGGTAACTGCCGCCAAAAAGAAATATTTTATTGACTGTTTCACCTAATCTTTTCCAGTGTAATCTCTATAATCCTAAAGCACACAATGTAGGACATGCCAAGAAAATGTTTGACTTTGCATAAAATGATATTTGCTGCAGGTAACACTACAGAATGTCAAAAACTGATGTCGGGGTTTAGTGTTGTGGCCCGGGAGACGCAGAGCAGAGGATGGGAGTGGTAGTGGCACTGGTTGCAATAATTATTCACATAAATCATATTGGCAGTCCTCACACCAATGCTCCCTAGGGCCAGGCAGTGACAGGAGGATGCACCCTTTCTTCCCTCAGGGCGCACCCTGATGTTGGGGATCTTGGCTGATGGTAATTGGGGTGTGCAGTACCCCAGGCATGGGCGTATCTGCAAGTGTTTTATTATGTGATGTTATATATTGTATCGTTATGTTTTAGGCCGTGTATTCCAGCAGGAAGAAGTATGGTTGGCAACGGTTGGCAGGAACAAGGTTAACCACCCTGTCCTACTCCAAGGGACCATATTCAGTTCTCCTATGAGACCATCACTCCAGGGAAATTGCCAGAATCAAGAAAACTGCTTCCAAGAAGCTTCAGTGTGTTTAGTCAGCAGAGTGATCAGCAAGATCACAGTTTCACAGACACTGCTGCTGGTGAGGGAAAACAGGTTAGACATCCATCACCTAGCTGAGATCGAGGCCAGTCAAACATCAAGTCTATATCTCATAGTTGACACCCATATCCACAAGTGCCTGCAAGTGCCATTAAATTGCCATCCAACTAGTAACCATACCTTATCATTCTGTGGCAGAAACTGCACTTTGTATCTACTACTGCTAGATGTGCCACAAGTTATATTTTGCCCTAAGTAAAAATAGACTTTTATATGTTTACTTCTGGCCTGATTCTTTAAACCACCTTTCCACTGCACCGATCCCCAGGGAGCAATGGCCTGAACGAGGTCACTATGACACAACTCCTAATCAGGGCCACTACCACTCCCATCCTCTTCAGGGGCTGGCTGCAGGTGTCCTTGGTGGTACTGATGTAAGACAGGAGAGGTAGGTGCTGTGGCTGATGAATGGAGCTGGAGTCAGTAACCAGCCCAGTTGTAGAAAATAGCCAGTCTCCAGGGAAATTTTGTGGTAGGCTGATACCCAGGGGGCTGCCTGGACCCTCCTCACAGCCAGCCACTGGAATTTTGGGGGGATATATTTTATGCTGCTGGCAGCAGTATTTTGTGATGGACTGTGGTATTTGGCTCTGTTGGGGTGGTATAATGTGCTACAATGTGGTATTGCTGGCCCTGCCTTCCATCAATGTGGACCCAACTACAAAACGGGGCCACTTTTGGTATCTTTTCCAGCGCCACATTAAGTTCCCAGTCTGCCCCTGCAAGTCTATCTTTACTAAAGTGTTATGGAAGTTGTAGTACATTCGACGGTATCAAAACACAGTTCCATTTAAACAAATAACAGTTAACATTTTCCCAATTGTAATGTATGGATATAAGCAAAAATAGGGGTTGTACTTTGTCAAACATCTGACTGTTCAAGCTGGTTTCCACACTTCAGCAATGGAAAATTTGGAGGTCCAAGCTCATACGTCTAACATGAGCACTTTTTTAACTAGAGGGTCTCATTAATATATATCTACTTCCATTTATTTGACTCTTCCACCTCCATTTAAAAAAAGGATTAATTGATTAAGAAAGACATTTCTGACTTTACCAGCTGCATGTTCTAATCAATGATGTGTCCATGTGGGTCCTCAAGAGCAAGATATCTCTTTGTTGTGGGTTTTCAAAGCCTAACCACCACATACAGGTTCCTTCAATATTATTCGACACTAAATGTTCATTATAATTTGATTAGAAGAGGGGAATAGCCCACTGGAACAGAGACATGGTGACAGCATGATCGGTGATGGCTTCAGCGAATATCTGATGACCAATGTGGAGGTAAAAAAATAAATAAAAATGACGAAGCAAATTCTCTCATCCTGTGCATGTTCTCATGTTTTACACGTACTACAAATAGGACTATATTTTCCACCTGACCTGGCGTTGACAGCCACCTATTCGCTTGTTGGAAAACTTGTCTCAATATGTCATGTTGTAGTATACACACAAATCTACGTGCATCCAGTGCCTTATCGGTTAATTACACAAGTACAACACTTGCTATGAATGATGTGCATGATCTCGGCCAAAGAAAAATTAAAGTGCTACTAAGCAAAATGATTATTGGTACTGTAGCTCTGTCCAAATTTAAAGGGGTATTCTCATCTGAGAGAATAGGGGCATATCTCTAGGATATGCCCCCTTTGTCAGATAGGTGCGTGTCCCACCTCTGGGACCTGCACCTATATCGAGAACTGAGAGGGCAAAGTGGTGGCTGGAGGACTCCGGTCCAGCCACCACCAAGTGCTCTTGCGTGTGCGCTTTCCCCCAGGGCCGTTTAAGTGTTAAAAGTACTTGTTTTTGTGACACCAGTTGCAGTGAAGCAACAAGGGCACAGGGCCCCTTTTAGTGATATAGTGGACAGTACCCAGGTAGGAATGCCAGAGTGGTGTAGGGTGGCCAAAATATCCCTTAATGTTGATGCACATGTCATGGTGCTTCTACCCGGATACGCTGGACCCTAGCCGTTGGCTCCGCAGCAATGAGAAGGGGGTTGTTGATGAAGGGGATGTTGAAATAAATTGAGTCCAGACTTTGTGATGAAGTTGATAACAGCTTTACTTTCAATAAATGTTTCTCCAAACAGTTTCAGGCTTTATCTTGGTTCCAGCAGGCGTTAGTATTAACTGTGGCAGGCAAACTCCTCTCTGCTACATCTGTCGCTCTCTGGCTCTGCTGTGCTGACAGGCTGGCTATAGAACTCGTCTTTTTTTGTATGCTGCACTTTTTTTTTTTTTTTTTTCCAAAAAAATTTATTGGGAAAACTACAAAACATTTACAATAAAAAAGTTTTTACAATCTCTCAATTCTTAGTGACCCAACTAATTATATATAAATATAAATATATTCAGCTCGTCTTTTCATAACATTTAGAAAACCCTCCCCTCCCTCCCCCCCGATTTGTGGTGCGTCAAAGTAGGACCCCTATATATAAAACAACTTGACCTCAGCTAATCAGACCTCCAACCACCCCATATCCTACTCCACTGGTATTCAATTTCCCTCCGTCTATATATAATTTTCTCGTACTTCTTTACCTTATCAATTAAATTTGTCCATGTATTTATGTCTGGAATGGATCGGGCAAACCAGGTCCGACTGATCAAAACTCTAGCCAACATCAGTATTCTAGCTCAGGAAGATCTTTTGATACTTATGATTTTTTAGTTTGGAAAGATCATTAAGAACAAATACTTGTGGTTCAAAAGGAATTCGAATTTTTAGTTTACACATAATACAATTATTGATACCATTCCAGTAGTTTATAAGTTCTGGACAGGTCCATATCATATGGAGAAAGTCCGCTCCTACAGTGTCACATTTGGGACAGTTGGACGTGTCTCTTAACCCGCATTTATTCATCCATAGGGGAGTAATATATAATCTGTGGCAAATATAGAATTGTATTAGAACATGGTTAAAGTTCTGGGATAATAAAGATAAATTCCCAAAAATATTCTCCCACCCTTCTATTTGTAAATTCGGACAATCCACCTCCCACGATTTTTGTCCTGGTGAGTGTATATCACTAAACCGTACCTTAAGTAATAACTTATATATATTTGAAATTTTTATTCTAGAAAGTGTGACCCCCTACCCAATCATTCAGAAAAGGATGAAATTATCTATATCCAACAACCGCTTATCATCCAAACTAGATAATACAGATCGCAATTGAAAATACCTAAACCATGAAAGATTTTTTATATTATGTGTCATTTCTATAAAGGGTTTAATTTCTCTATCTTTAACTACCTGTGAAATATATAAAATTTTATTCTTCTGCCAAAATTTGTCAGCTGCAATTTCATCCAGCCTTTGTAAATACAAATTATGCCAAAGAGGCGTAAATGTAAGTGAACCCTTAACCTTCAACCATGTCCTAAGTTGTAGCCCACACTTTAAGGAGTAGTTTTATAGTCTCTCTGTAGCCTTGCTCGTAACTCTTCAATAGGCCGGATTCCAACAAGGTAAAAATATTATTGTGAGCGTGACTAGTTACCAACTTCCCCAGCATTACGCTGTTCTCTGATTCATAGCATCTCAATAGCTGGGCTGCAATAAAGTACCCCTTAAAGTAGGGGAGATTTAAACCCCCGCACTCCACTGATTTATACAAATATTCCAGCTTAATTCGAACTCGCTTTCTTCCCCATATTAAATCATTAATTATTCTCTCCATAAGTTTAAAATGTTTGTCTTGTATCCAAATAGGTGTATTCCTGAGCACATAAAGAAATTGTGGTAATATCACCATTTTAACCAGTGAAACTCGATCAGCTCTAGACAGGGGAAGTTTCAGCCAGATCCCTATTTTAGCTCTAATCTTTACCATTATGGGGATCAAATTAAGTTCTACAAAGTTTTCGACCCGAGGCGATATAGTCAAACCCAAGTATTGAAAAGTATCAACAATATCCAACTGTGTAGCAGGAACCTCTTTCTGTGGCAGGGGGTCTATTGGGAGCAGACTGGTCTTGGCCCAGTTTATAAGAAGACCAGACACCTCACCAAATACTTTAACCATTTGAATAATCCTAGGGAGAGTAGTTTCCGTGTGATCTATAAAAAACAGAACATCATCTGCATATAATGAGATACGGTCTTGTATTCCTAGCGTACCAAATCCTTTAACCTGATCGTCCTGCCTGATGGCCATCGCAAGGGGTTCGATATACATATCGAATAATAAGGGAGATAATGGGCAACCCTGACGGGTGCCTCTGTTTAACTCGATACTACTACTCAGAATTCCATTAAGACTCAATTTAGCCCTTGGGGATCTATACAATAACTTAAGAGTGCGTATAAACCTCTCTCCAAAGCCCATCCTAGGCAAGAACCTTCCAGAGGAAACGCCACTCCACCCTGTCAAAGGCCTTAGAGGCATCCAATGACAGGATGGAGCGGGCGGTCCCCCCAGGGGCCTGGATATTAGAAAAGAGCCGATGTAGATTATGATGTGTACCCTTATTTTGAATAAAACCGCTCTGATCCGGATGGACTATGGAAGAGATGACCCCAGAAAGCCTTGTAGCAAGGACCCTCGCCAAAAGCTTTACATCTGCATTAAGCAGTGAAATTGGTCTATAAGATTCTAAATCTAGAGGGGGCCTTGCCTTTTTTTGGAATTAGTATTATTGTAGCCTCCATCATTGAATCTGGTAACATCCCATCCTCCAATGATTCAGCAAAGACCTCCAATAATCTAGGAAAAATACAGTCCCCGTATTTGCTATAAAATTCATATGGAAGCCCGTCTGAACCAGGAGTAGAATTAGCTGAACATAGTTTAATAGCTCCCTCAAGTTCCTGAATTGAGACCTCCAATTCTAAGTGCTTTCTTTTGCGTCTCAGTGATAGTTGAAAAGTTGATCCTATCTAGATAGAAATCTATCTTATCATCTGTAATGTTAGAATCAGCCTTATACAGATCAAGAAAATAATCAAGAAAGGCCTTCTCCACCGGGCCCTGTCTAGTGACTATCCTACCATCCCTCACTCGAACCTTGTCTATATGTTTTTTGGGTTGTTGATTGGAGATTACTCTGGAGAGGAGTTTACCAGGTCGCCCAGACTCTGTAAAGTATTTTTGCCCTTTAAAGAAAAGATTCTGTTGGGCCTTATCCAATAAAAAATTAGCATATATTTGTGTGGCTTTTTGCATATTTTCCCTATTCTTCTCCGTCTTATTTATATGGAAGGATTCTGTCGCCGACACTACATGTTTTTCTAGATTTTTCTGTTTTTTTCCATATTCCCTTCTAAGGTTCGTGATATTACTAACCATCAATCCCCTCATGTACGCCTTAAAGGTATCCCATACCACTTGAATTTTTGCTGAGCCGTAGTTAATATCCCAGAATCGGCCTATTTCATTTCGAATTATTTCATGTGTCTTTATAACTGATAGCCAGTGAGGGTTTAGTCTAAAGGGAGGCTTTGATGTATATCTTTCCTGAGACAAGCATAATTCAAGTAATAGCGGAGAATGATCAGATATTGACCTTGTTTCATATTTCATTCGTTTTATCAGTTTCACATATTTACTATTTATCAATACAAGATCTATTCTGGACAACGATTTACCTGCTTTACTAAAACATGAAAAAACCCTTTTCCCCTGTCCCAGATGTTCCCAAGCGTCCTCAAATCCAGCCTCCAGGCAAAACCGTGCCAGGGGAGACCCCTGGACCGGACTGTCACTCCTGGCACTCATAGAGACCCTGTCACGTAGAGGATCGATGACACAGTTAAAATCGCCAATAATCAATGTTGGACATTCTGGCCATTTATCCATAAATAATAGAAGAGAATTAAGAACCAAAAAAGAAAATGGCGGAGGGATATAAACAAAGGCCAAAATACATAACTCTCCCCCTAACCTACAATATAAAAAAATAAATCTCCCCTGTTGGTCGACAGAGGATGCCTCACAAACGAAATCAATAAGTCTATGTATCAACACCGTAACACCTCTCGAGTAATTGGAAAGGGTAGAATGATACGTATGCGCAGCCCATCCCCTGTCGACCACTCTAGTGGTCTCCTCAGTAAGGTGGGTCTCTAGCAGGCATACTATTGCTGGTAGATGGGCCTGAGTCAGGTCAAAAAACGCTTGTCTCTTACCTCTTTCCCCCAAACCACGTACATTCCAAGCAAAAATTCTGATCATCGTCATCAACAATGGTTAAATGGAGGATCAGGAGAGAGGGAGAAAAGAAAAAAAAGAAAAAAAAATAATAAACTGAAAAAAGGGAAACCACACCCACTTTGACGCACCACAACCCAACCCCCCCCCCCCTCACCCCCCTCACACAGGCAATCCACCACATATTGTAGTAGATTTCTTTCCTATGACCAACCCTCGACACTCCCCCCACTCAGCCACCCCACACCGCCATTAAGAAGCAAAGAAAACTACATTTAGGGGTATAAGCCCCTTATAATACTAATTATTCCCGCCAGATCATAACCCAATTGAGTTATCGATTGTTTCGATCAAGCCAGTCCGCAGCTTCTTCTGAGGTGTCAAAAAAAAAGGTTTTATCATCAAAAACAATCCGCAATTTGGCCGGGAATATAAGAGAATATATAATATCCCTTTCTCTTAGCCTCTTTTTAACAGTCATAAATGTGCGTCTCTTTTCTTGTATTTCTTTCGAAAAATCAGGGAAAAAGGCAAGTCTAATCCCGTTGTACAAAACCGGTGAGGCTTCCCTCGCCCTTCTCAGGAGGACATCTCTGTCCCCTGTAGTCAATAACTTAGCAAGGATTGTCCGAGGTTGTCTCCCTGGAATTGGTTTTCCTCCTGGGACCCGATGAGCTCTTTCAATCATAAAAAGAGGAGAAAATGACTCTTTTCCAAAATTCTCAAGAATTAATTTCTGTACAAATTGGGTTGGATTTTTCCCTTCCGCACCCTCTGGAATCCCTATTATTCTCACATTGTATCTTCGTGACCTATCCTCAAGGTCCACTACCTTTTTCTTCAAGATATTATATTCCGCTTTAAATGTGGAAACTTCCGTTTTTATTTTTTTGGATTCATTCTGTATAAGGGTGACGGAACTTTCAAGGATGTTGACTCTGCCTCGCATTTTGGACAAATCATCTTTTATTAGTCCCACATCAACTTGAATAAACCCAAGTTGAGTTGTGACCGCCTGTATTAAGTCCCCGTTCTGTTTAACCGCTAGGAGTATTTCTTCCAGCGGAGAAGAGTTGTCATTAGGGATAACTTCCCCCATTATGCCGTCTTCTTCTTCAGGGTATCTAGCGCCTTTTTGTGTTTCTAGCTCAGTTACCTCTGAATCATCATTTTTTTTTGCGAAAAATTCTTTTTGTCCGCCCCTCGTATTGACCCTAGGAGACCTCAGAAACTGGTCCAGTTTTGTTGGTTCAGCAGTTTTGGACCCGTGTTTCTGACCTGATAGATCAGTCGAGCGCCTAAAGCTTTTGGGCCCATAGTCTTATTCCTCTTTTTTTTTTTTTTTTATATTTATTTATTTTATTTTTTTTTCTTTTTTTTTTTTCCCCTTATTCCGCCTCTTTCTCTCCTTTTAAGTATATATCTTTTCTTCTTTGCTCTCCTTCTTTCTCTTTTTTTTTTTTTTTTTTTTTTCCTTTTCTTTTTCTTTTTTTTTTTTTCCTTATCCCCCCTCTTTTTTTTTTTTTTTTTTTCTACTCTTCTTTTTTTCTTTTTTCTTTTTCTTCTTTTTTTTTTTTTTCACTTTTTTTTTTTTTTTTTTTTTTTCCTCCCCCTTTTTATTTTTTTGTCCACTCTACTTTATACTCTTTCACCTCTTTTTTTTTTTTTTTCCTTTTTTTTTCCCCTTCTCCACCTTATGCTTTAAACTCACTTTCTTATAATCATAGGTAACTTTATCAATCTCCAGTCAAGGTTAGTTGGGGTCAGCAGTCATGGGGAGGTTAGTCACCACAACATCAAAGAGGAGACATAACAAATCGAGGAAAAAAGCTGAAAACACGAGGAGAGAGGCAGGTCGTATATAATAACAAAAGGAGAGAGCAAGAAAAATCGGCAACAGTCCTAGGTATGATTCTTCACCTTATCATCTTCTCCAACAAACCATCAGGTAGGGGGAACACAGAGGTTACTCACTCTGACACCAAGAGGGGAGCAGCAGATCAGCGGGAACCGGAGGCGCACTCCACGGGGGAGAAAAAAAAAAAAACTCCAGATAGCAGACTGTTCACAACGACATGGAGGGTAAGAGAGGAGGAAGCGGCAGGAGCGGCAGAACCGGCAGAAAGCCAAAGGCAGCCCCCACATCCGAGCCCAGCAGTCGGTAGCAGCAGAGTGGCAGGCTTAGACGAGAGGCAACAACGCCACAGCTCAACAGCAATCAACACACGGTCACAGAGAGGGTGCAGAGAGGATTCGGCACGAGGACGCCAGCATGGTCAAAGCGGCAGGGTAGCTGAGCAGTGGGGGAAGCCGGGAGCGCGACGTCCACTACGTCATCACGTCATCTTCACTCATGCTGCACTTAACTTTGTAGTCTGCCTCTTAAGTTATACCAGGGAACTTTCTTTCTGGCTTCTGAGGCTTCAAGCTTGTGCCTCCATATCCAGCTGAGCTGAAGGTGCTTAGGCTGGTCTAGACAGGGTTCATCCAACAGGGACAGGTTCCTGCTTCCTTCCCCTAGAATGGGGGAAAGCTAAACCTTCCCCTAGTAGGGGTTAAGCTAAACTTCTCCTAACTAACTAGTCTCACAGAGGGGGGTTATAATGGAAAAGAAAGTTCCATTCTATGTACCTGTAGCTCTGCCAGTTATGCTGCCACCTGCTGGTGAACCAGGCATAAAACACTTAAACATCACAGTTGCATAGAAATAGATATGCACATTATACAGGACCAGGAAATTATTACACAGGATGACACGTGGTTAACAATAGGAGACAGTAGCAAGGTGCAAAGGTGGTAATGCCACTCTGGGGCGTTACACTCTCCCCATAGAAGTGAATGGGAGCACACTGCGCATGACCGGCCACCCTTTCTATTCACTTCTATGGGCCTGACGGAAATAGAAATGACTCGAGGGTGGCTGCGCATGCACAGTGCGCCCTCCACCACTTTCAGGGCTCTGTTTAGATGATGGGTGCGGGTCCCAGAGACAATGGAGACATATCCTAGCGATATGTCCCCATTGTCTCAGATAAGTTATTAGGACTGAGATATAGTGCCAAGCACAACCGCACTCATATACACAGAGCTGTGCCTGTGTAAACATTAAGATGACATGGCATTCCCCATACCCGTTGGAATGCGATAGCCCCTTTATTATGCTGATTGGTGGTAGTCCTAGGGGCAGGACTGACACTAACCAAAAACTATGAAGAGAGATTAAACTGAAAAAGGGTGGAGAAGGTGGCGCTTGCCGATCAATGTAGGGAAGAATGCAGCGACTGAATATGATGGCAGAGTACAACTGTATTTATTACTGTTGCTATTTCAGTGACGAAACGTGTTGCCTAATAACCACAGAGGCCTAACCTAGTCATAGGACTCCACAGCAAAATAAGATGGCGCCCCTCACCACCCAGTGTAAGAAAATGAAAACAGCAGCATACAGTAGCAATAATTAAAGGTATGTACTGTATAATAGCACCATATTTGAGAAAACCCACATGCACCTGACTGGGCCTCTCAACCTCTTGGCACCATAGTAAGTGCTATGGCTATAGTTACGCCCCTGTCTAACTTCATATTCAGTCACTACATTCTTCCCTAATTGATCGACAAGGGCCCCTTTCTCCAGCCTTTTCTAGTGTAGGGGCAGATTGGCCATAGATCTTCCAGAGAAATTTTCTGGTGGGTCGATGTCCAGGGGACCTCCCAATCCCTCCTCTCCTCCGCTGGCCGGGTACATAATGAGCCAGTGACCTCACATGTCCTCATGAATTCAACTGCTGTAGCCTTATCTCACCTCCTAAACCCCCTGTTCCATATCTTAAGGAAAGACAACTGGAGGAGGAGAAGAACATAAAATGGCATCTACTGATGGCCACCACAGAGGGACAGCTTTCGGGGCAATTTATTGTGCTGCACTGTGGTATATGGTTCTGATAGGATGGTTTGCTAATTAGCTTGAGGACCAGATAGTATTGCCAACCAGAATTTTTTTTTTTTCTGGACAACTTATCCTAAAATCACAGACAGCCAACATTTTTTACGAACAAATTTTAAAACCATGATTAATGATAAAGATTATTTATAAGTAATCCATGTCTATAGCTCAATATACTGATAAAAAAAACTCATCACCAGCATTTACTGTGAGCTATAACATGATGATAATTAGTCAAGTCAGGTACCACCATCCTTTTCACGGACACAGGAAAAAAGTCGCCTACTTTTATAGACTGTCCTGAAATTTCTGGATGGTTGGCAACCCTGGGACCAGTAATTTTTTTATATTGACTTCCTGGTCAGCGCCTTTAGTCTGGAATGTTTCTGGTGGGTTCAGTCATATGAATAATGCCACGGATGACTAATCAGTCATATTGTGGCCAATCATTGCCTCAAGTGTATGGCCAGCTTTACAGGTTAGCCAAAATGGAAGCTTTCTAACTTAAGGGCCTCATACATATATATCTACTCTCCATATTGTTAAAGAGGGAATTCATTAAAGGGGTTTTGAATGAGTTCAATATTGATGGGCTATCCTCAGGATTGGTAATCAAAATCGAATCAATTGCGTCCGACTACCAACAGCCCTGTTAATCAACTGTTTGAAGAGGTCTCTGGTGAGTGACGTGGTCTCCTTACAGCATACCAAGCATAGCGCCGTCCATTGTATAGTGACTGTGTTTGGTATTGCAGCCCAGGCCCTTTCACTTGAACGGGACCGAGCTGAACATAGTCCATGTGACCATTTAAGATGATATCACTAAGAAGAGGCCACAGCACTCAATGGAGCACCTCAGCCTTTTCGAAAAGCTGATTGGCAGGGATGCAAGGAGTCGGATCCCTAGCGTTTAGATATTGATGGCCTATTCGGAGGACAGGTCATCAATATTCTACTCCAAAAAAAACTCTTTAGAATTGGCATTACATTACCAGGTGCCCATTCATGGGAAAAATACTCTCCTTCTAGTGGGTTTTCAAAGCCTAACCACCCCATACAGATTCATGTAAGATGGAAATCACGTATATCGCCTACTGTAACAAAACATGGTGACAGCTTTCCTTTCAGCATCATCTGTGACGGCCTCTGTGGATATTTGATGACCAATGATCAGAAAAATGACTATGCAAATTCTCTTGTCCTGTGCATGTTCTCAGGTTTTACACGTTCTACAAATAGGACCACATTTTCCACCTGACCTGGCGTCGACAGCCACGTACACGTATTTACTTATTGGAAAACACTTCTCCACGTGTAATGTGTAGTATAGTACATAAGCAAATGTACGTGCATCCAGTGACTCCATGGTTAATTACACAAGCACAAAACTTTCTATGAATGAGGTACATGATCCTGGAAAAAAAAAAAATAGCGCTACGAAGGGAAACGAATAGCTAACGTCTAGTCACTGCAGATCTGCTGGATTAGTGCCAACCCTCTAGTGATATCCTTTACAGACCAGTCTGGACCCAATGGCACTGAGTTTCAAGTGATCGAGTGGACTAGCGTCCAGTTCTTGAAAAGCCAATACCATGATAGAGCATGAACGGCCACTGGTACAAGCTGCAGTACTTGGGAGGATGGTGGTTTAATGGGGACCTCTTAGCAGGATCAACCCTATTAAACATATGGTTGGTGGTATTTGAAGTTTTAAACTGAGCATGTTCGACCAGCTCAGTGAGACGGACAAAAAATAAGAAAAAGAACAAACAGCAGGTGGCGCTATACAGATATGGTGGTTTACTCAGTGGCAATGCTTAATATTTAATTACATGTAATTACAAAATTATTCAGCTCCAGGTGCTGGTTTAATAAATATAGAATATGTTTTGTGACACAACCCCCTTTAGGACACTGCATTACCACTGATATTGCCTGGTGTAGTAGGGTGGATCCTGCTGAAAGGTCCTCTTTAAAGGATGAGCCATCAGTGTTTTAATGGTGGAAGTCTAAAGAACATAGTAAAGGGGCTAAGGCTGCTTTCACACTGGCGTTTTTGCTGGATCCGGCAGGGTTTAGAAAAAATGCTTCCGTTACTGATAATACAACCATCTGCGTCCGTTATGAACGGATTCCGGTTGTATTATCTTTAACATTGCCAAGACGGATCCGTCATGAACTCCATTGAAAGTCAACGGAGGGCGGATCCGTTTTCTATTGCGGCAGTTTGTGTCAGAATTGCATTGGGGGTCATGCCGGATCCGTCTTTCTCCGCATCCCAGGACGGAAAGCAAACTACAACATGTTGCGGTTGGCTCTCCGGTATGGGAACGCAACTAAACGGAACGGAATGCAGTTTGGAGCACTGAGTTCTGTTCAGTTCATTTTTTTCCCCCTTGACAACTGAAGTTTTTTTTTCCGTATTGAGCCCCTATGACGGATCTCAATACCGTAAAACTAAAACGCTAGTGTGAAAGTAGCCTAAGCAAACCGCCATTCATTACCCGATTCGTTGGACTCGGGTATTGCCTTCACTTGAAACCGACAGAGCTGCAGTACCAAGTATATGCTGCCTCTATAACCAATGAAGAGGATGCATTATTAAACTATCACCACTGATGTGCGATAGTTTAATAAGAATATTTCATGTTCACAGGCAGGACCCCTGACCTGCATGCTGACGCTGCGCTCGGGACATGGTCGCTGATGGAGGGTTCCAATCACTTGGGACAGACAGGGAAACTAGTGCATGAACAATCCGTCCCCAGTGTAAATAAATGGAGGCCACTGATGGACAGAACCCTCCTTTGGCGGCCAAGGTCAAGGGCCCAGCCTGTAAACATGATTCATGTTAAGCTATTGGACATCAGTGGCAATAGTTTAATAATGTTTGCATTGCTTATTACTAACAACATAAACTGGCGAACCCCTTTAAGCCAATAGAAGTAATATCGTAGGACCGGAAGCGGGTTTACATGCAAACAGAAATATCAATGAACTAAAACACACAGGGAGGAAAGGTCCAAAGTTTCACCTCAATGTTGTGCAAATTTTATTTGCAGCTACAGGAAATGTTTGGTAGAGGAGGTTACTAATGATGGACGAACATCTGCCTTGACGGTTCGCGAACGCGATCGTGCGAACGTGATCAAATGTTCACGAACTGCAAGTTCGTGACGGGTTCCATTCATTTTACTGGCAGGCGAACCTGAAAAACCTTCAGCTCATACTTGCAGCCAAGAAATAATTACTAGAAGTGCACAAATAGTCCCACAACATGGACAGTGACATACCAGATGTATTATTCAAATTTGCGATCTCCATTCATAATTTTTTTAATGCAAAATATCGGCAATATAATTTCCGCGTACGCGCATGCGCAAATGCACTATAAAGAAAGTATATTGGTATATAACACCCCGCTTCAATCAGTTTTTTTGGGGGGGCGACTGGTATATCACACCAGTAGAAATTATTTGTTCCAGTAACGCTTGTCCCTCTATATACCTGCAGTATCGCAGCAGAACCGCACACAACTGCCGCGCAATACAAATGCACTATAATATACCGTCTAACATAGAAAGTATATTATAACATTGTACAAGGAAGGCAATCCATTAGAATATACATAAAGATAACACGTAACCTTTAATAATGTTACTATGAGGGTCCATTCACACGTCCATAAGTGTTTTGCAGATCCGCAAAACACGGACACCGGCAATGTGCATTCCGTAATTTGCGGACCGCACATCGCCGGCACTATAGTAGAAAATGCCTAATCTAGAATAGGACATGTGCCATTTTTTTTGCGGAAACGGAAGCACAGATGCGGAAGTGCGGATCCGCAAATGCGGTTGCGGACAGCACATTCCTGCCCCATTGAAAATGAAGGGGGCTGCACCCGTTCAGCAAAATTGCGGAACGGATGCGGACCCATTTTGGGGACGTGTGAATGGAAAAGATATCCCTCAAAATGAAAATAAATTAAATTATTAAAGTTAAGCAAAAAGCATAGATGTGGTAGGCAATAACAAGTGCTCGGTGGCACCAAATCAGAAACCATATGTCCTACCACAATCCTGGGGGTTCCAGTGCACATCCATGAATCCTGGAGGGAAAGCAAACACCATCTATCCCTGGGCTAGATGATGATGTGGTATTGAAGGACAGGGTGGGCAAAGAACTGTCCCTGATATTGCCCTACAGGGGGGCTGCTATTCTGGCCCTGATAGACTAACCACAGACCACCCGCCCTGATAAGAGCAACCCTGTCCGGAACCTTACCCTATATAAAAATGGCCCTAGTAAGCCCCTAGCCCCTGACTTCCAGGTGATCACTATATAGATCTATGTGTTTTTGACTTATTATAAAAGTATATTATAAGTATATCGCACCCCTCTGTGTATCACACACATTGATAGCACACCTCAGGCCCGTCTTTAATATTGATTGGACCCTGGGCAAAAATTTACTTGGGCCCCCTGGATCCCGCCTTCCCACACCTTAGCAGGCAATCACGCTCTCCACCACAACACACACACAAAAAATTCACACACCTGGTAGAGTCCAGTGAATGACTGTAAATACTTCCAGTACTGAAGACTCCAGCAGCTCAGGATCAGTGCTCTGGGCTGGAAGTGGGCACCGCTCTGCAGGAAGGAGACCAGGGCTCGGCTCACCCTAGCGTTACAGTGCACCCCAGCACCCCACAGTATGCAGTATAGCACCCTATAGTATACAGCACCACACAGTATGCAGTTTAGCACCCCACACTATACAGTACCCCACAGTATACAGTAGAACAGTATAGCAGCCCACAGTATACAGCACCTCACGGTATACAACACCTCACTGTATACAGCACCCCAAACTATACACGATACAGCCCCCCACACTATACAGTACAGCAGTATAGCACTCCACACTATACCGCACCCACAGTATACAGCCCCCCACACTATACAGTACAGCAGTATAGCACTCCCCCCCACTATACAGGCCCCCCCACACTATACATGCCCCCCACAGTATACAGCCCACCACACAGTATACAGCCCACCACACAGTATACAGGCCCCCACACAGTATACAGCCCACCACACAATATACAGCCCATTACACAATATATAGCCCACCACACAGTATACAGCACCCCACTATACAGTAGTTTACAGTATATTAACATAACAGCCCCTGTCACCTTTTTCTGATGTAATCTTTACACATAAAAGCTCCACAGTTAACTTCTGCAACACTCCACAGGACCTGTGATGACCTCATAGCCATGTGACCAGTAATTGCTAGGTTACTGGTCACATGGTAATGATGTCATTAAGGTCCTAGAGCAAAACTCATTAAGGTCCTAGAATTAAGATCATTAACACAGTACGATCATGATGCCTGTGTAGCCGACAGCCTGACACCCGGGGCAGTAGCTAGCAGGGCTCAAGAGGCAGCTGCCTTGGGCCCCCCAGGAGCAACTGGGCCCAGGGCAGCTGCCCCTTTTGCCCCTTGGTAAAGACGGCCCTGGCACACCTATACCAGTCCTTAAGATTACTTTTGTGGCTCTATTAGCTAGTGTTTGGTGTCCCTAACAGTCTGTCCCTGCTCCACACAGCAACCTCTCACTACACTGGCAAAAGACTGAATGTAAAATGGCGGCCAGATCAAGTTTTTTTTATAAGGTAGGGGGTATGTCCATGTGCTGTAATGTCTCAATTGACTGTCCTGTACCACCTGATGGATGTGTCATGGGTCAAAGTTCTTCACAATGTAAAAGATTATGGCGGGCGCGAATATCTCCATATGTTCGGCGAATCGCGAACACGCAAAGTTCGCTGTAAAACGACTGCTGGGCGAACCGCAAGGCCATCTCTAGAGGTGACTGCTGCTAAAAGGGATCTACAGGTTATTAAACTAAAGGGTTTACTTCACTTCCATTTTCTCTCAGCTTAGGGTTGTATTACATAATAAAATTAGCTGACGATTGTCGCGAGGGAAGCGCCTGCTCGTTAATAGAGGAGACCGCTGCTATCGCATCCAGTGATCTCCTCCACAGTATGGGGATAAATGATCGCTAATGCCATCACTGGTCCCCATTCTGAATCATGACCCATGATTAGACAGCATGCTTAAAAATCGAGATTGTCCGATGAATGAGCGTCAGGTAATCGGCGGCAGTATTACGCTGCCATATTGTCGCTAACAAGCGTTCCTGCGAACCCTCTGGCCGACCATCGGCAGGTCTAATACAACCCTTAGTCAATATGCCCAATACAAGACATAAATGGTACAACAGTTTTAGTGTTATTTACTATAGTTTAATAGTGTTTGTTTATTATTGTGACTTAGATAACAATAAAACCACAATTTATTAGTAATTAGTGAAAAGATCCAAAGGGTTCGTTGACTATTTCCTGCAATTGTATGAGCATATTCCTGGTCAGTACCTGCCAACACAGTTTATATTTGGTAAGTGAGACATTAGCCATTGAGGTGCAGTGACATTTGGAATTTAACTATGGCTTGGCCTAACGTAAATCTTGCCATTTCTTCTGGAAATCAATACTTAGAATGACACAGAAGCAGAGCCCATGACTCTTATGCGGGATAGAAATATTCCAATGACTAAATCCTACTGTAGCAACCAGTAATGAATACGACAGGACATTAATCTACCAGCAGCACCCAGATTGGTCACAAATTCCACAGGGAAATATTGCAACATGCAAATTTCTCAAGAAGTATCTATGGGGAAAAGAAAATGATACAAAGAATCTGCCATGAAAATCTTATCTATGATGATGTTTTATATTAGACCCACATTGTATCAGAAGTCCTATGGTTTAGCTGTCTTTCAAATTGGTGATTGGAGACAGAGGCTGCAAATCTCCATCTATCAAATCTGCCTGGTTGTTAAGTAGATGATGGGTGTCTGAACTGTAGTCCCTCACCTGCAGCATGGTCTGTAAAGCTGCAGTTTGCTGGTCACTGCTGACTATATAACACTGTAGCTTCTAGAAAAGCTGTATCTTGGTGTTCTTGCAGTCTCACTGACGTAGTGCTCTCAGAGAAGAGTAGGATTCAGAACTGGTTCCCAAAAAAGGAGGACCAAGATAGTTAACCCTGTCCCTGCTAAACATACCTTATCTTGTTGGTTTACTGACATAACATAGCAAAGCATAATATAGCTAATAATCAAAATTCCTAGTATACAAATATATTTAAATATATTTTAGCTACCTGCAGCTGCCACTAGAGGGAGTTTAGGAGCTTGCTGCATAATGTGTGATTATTAAGTTCAACTTCTATGAAGAGTAAGCTCATAAGCTCCCTCTACTGGTGGTTAAAGTAAGCTTGCATGTCATCACTCCTATGGCTACACAGAAAATGTAGAGTGTTGTATGAGAAAACAATTCTCTGACTGCCACGGATCTATCCTGAAATCAGGAACCAGAAAGCCCAGGATGAACAGTCAATTAGGTCTTACCTAGAAGTCTAGGGTTATAGCTGTGTCTGCTACTTCTAAACAACTATGATTAGAATGCAGTAGATATTACAAACAGTTTATATGCCTAAATTTTATAATATAAAAAGCAAAACAAATCCTACTATACCTGAAATTACATTACTGGTAAACTATCATAGACCAGTACTGTTATGTCTATATATATCCTGCACGTAATCAGGAAATTTACATCTAGGAAGAGTTAAAAGAAGGAAAAGACAAACCTAATTTCCCATACATCACACAAACTACCCTGTGATAACTCTGAGGATAAAACATTATCATGCTAAAATTCAGCTCTCCAGCAGAGATAATCATGTTCGCATCATCAGTATTCTACAAGGGCCCGAAATCATTGAATCAGAAAAGCTTGTCAGATTTGAAGGGTTATTCTGTAAATGAAAAAAATATACCACATAAAAGTGCCAGCGTTCTACCCCCAGGAAACAAACATTTTAGAACCTATTAGGCAATGTTATTTGTCTGCCTCGTGACATTACTATCGTCTTCTGTTCAAATTGTAGATGCTTTATTTTCTTCCATGCGGTATCTGAATAATTGCTGCCATTGTAGGAAATGGGAGAAGTGACAGTACAATATACTGGAAGAAAATCACAGGAAACAAATATAACATACACTTGCTGGATACTGAAAGTTCAAGTGTGGCCTGTCTCAAGTTTTGCTACAGTGCGCTACTTTAATGTCTTGAGTATTAGTTTCACAGCAGGAGCAAAGGAGTTGGCTCCAAAGCAACAGTCGAGAAATTGGCTCCTCAGCAGAAGCAGATGAGATGGATCCACAGCAAAAGTAGAGGAGTTGTCTCCACAACAGGAGCAGAGAAGTTGGCTCCACAGCAGGAGCAGAGGAGTTGGCTCCACAGCAAGAGTAGAGAAGTTGGCTCCACAGCAGGAGCAGAGGAGTTGGCTCCACAGCAAGAGTAGAGAAGTTGGCTCCACAGCAGGAGCAGAGGAGTTGGCTCCACAGCAGGAGCAGAGGAGTTGGCTCCACAGCAAGAGTAGAGAAGTTGGCTCCACAGCAGGAGCAGAGGAGTTGGCTCCACAGCAAGAGTAGAGAAGTTGGCTCCACAGCAGGAGCAGAGGAGTTGGCTCCACAGCAAGAGTAGAGGAGTTGGTTCCACAGAAGGAGCACAGGAGTTGGAATCCCCCGGTGGGCCCCTGAGCAAGGTGGCCCCTAGTCTCCCACCCTCTGCACAAGTGGCACATAACACATTAGATTTACTGCACTACATACATATATTCAAAGTACAGCACCTAAAACAGCCTATGTTCATATAAAAAACTTGTTAGATTATTTATTATATTTGAATGTATCCATACGGTGGGCCCCCAAAATAAATTTTACTGGTGGGACCTAGGTACCCCAGTCCGACACTGCGTCCTCTGACGTATTTGTGTATTTATTTTTTCTATTTGAGAGTGCTGCCTTCTTTTCATTTTTTGTATTTCTGGGCTATTGTCTTGTCCCTTTGGGCTTGCACCTCATAGTAACATTTGTCCATCCAGTTCGGCCTGTTATCCTGCAAGTTGATCCAGAGGAAGGCAAAAAAAAAACTGTGAGGTAGAAGCCAATTTTCCCCATTTAAGGGGAAAAAAATTCCTTCCCGACTCCAATCAGGCAATCAGAATAACTCCCTGGATCAACGACCCGTCTCTAGTAGCTATAGCCTGTAATATTATTACACTCCAGAAATACATCCAGGCCCCTCTTAAACTCTTTTAGTGAACTCACCATCACCACCTCCTCAGGCAGAGAGTTCCATAGTCTCACTGCTCTTACCGTAAAGAATCCTCTTCTATGTTTGTGTACAAACCTTCTTTCCTCCAGACGCAGAGGATGTCCCCTCGTCACAGTCACAGTCCTGGGGATAAATAGATGATGGAAGAGATCTCTGTACTGACCCCTGACATAGTTATACATAGTAATTAGATTTCCCCTCAGTCGTCTTTTTTCTAAAGTGAATAACCCTAATTTTGATAATCTTTCAGGGTACTGTAGTTGCCCCATTCCAGTTATTACTTTAGTTGCCCTCCTCTGAACTCTCTCCAACTCTGCTATGTCTGCCTTGTTCACAGAAGCCCAGACCTGTACACAGTACTCCATGTGTGGTCTGACTAGTGATTTGTAAAGTGCTACGTTCGGTCTTGTGCTGCCATTTTCTTCATTTTTTTTTTTAGATAGATATTACATAGGTTGGTAGGTAGATATTACATTTATACATAAATACATTCATAACTTTCCAAAGTGAAAAATATGACAAACACAAGTACTGTATAGCATATATATATGAGATTGATAGATATTAGATAGATAAAGAAATTACATAGATAGACAGACAGAATAACGAAATAATGAGGCAGCACTCCAGATATGCGGTGAATGGGCGTTGAACCCATTTATTCCCCAAATAGCATAATTTCAGCCCTACACAATGAGGCCTTTGTCAAGAATATCTGAACTGCCTCATGATTTCATTATTGTATCTACTAGTGGAATACAAGCCTGTACTCCCACATACTGACTGTGCTGCTGCTCTCGTTTGTATTTAGATAGATACATAGATAGATAGATAGATAGATAGACAGACAGACAGATAGATAGATAAATTGATAAATCTGGCATCTCTTTTTCGTAGCTTTTAGTGCGCCATCATGCAACCTGACATCGTTTCTAGATCAAAGAGCAGTTAATCTCGGAGCATTTTGTACATTGGGTCTATAAAAGCAGAAAAAGAGCAGAAAATAAAAGCTTATCTAGTCGATGCTGTAGATGAAATAGTGCAGATCAAGTCGTTTTCTGTTTATTGACATTTTTCCGAGTTTACAGATTTGCGCAGTATCCACCATATGGTAACTGTTCCGCACATCATCTTTGATGACTTGTCATGCAGTAAAATGACATGCTGTCCTACTTTTCCTCCCGGTTTGCATTTGAAGGTCAATCCTGGAACTTGTATCAAGAAATACTGTAAATACTGTATGAATCAGCTCCACGAACCAGCCAAGAAAAATACGTGATCTCAGTATAAAGCGACGGTAGTCTGGAAATAGACGAGTCCACTTCAGAGTGATACATTTACTGCAGGATATGTCTACCTAGTTTACCTAAACATATTTTAAGTCATCATATAATTGGCAAAGACTGCAGGGATTCTGGGTCAGACTAGTCAAAGAAGTTGTACTTCCAGAGGGTTCAAATCCAGGATCTTCTTTGTTGAATCATTTTACTGTATGTGACAAATATCATCTCCTATGTATAATAAATCAACCTCCTCCAAAATCTGCCGTCTACAGTACCTTAAAGGTAAAGTCCAACTTTTCACACTATGCCGTCTAGCAGTCCAGGCTGATTTGTTCCTTAGGGTATCGTTACAGCTGTTTTTCCAAATGGTTAGCTCCAAATCTCAAGTAGAGTTTAAGAGTTTAAAGGGGTTACATATTGATGACCCATCTATAAACATAGGTCATTAGTACAAAATCGGCGGGGGTCCGACTCCAGGGACGCCTGATCAGCTTTATGAGGAGGCCATGGCACTCTGTGAGCTCTTATAGGTGCCGTCCTAGGCCATGTGACGTCACGTTTATCGGTCACATGGCCTAGGCTCAGCTAAGCCCCATTCAAGTGAATGGAGCTAAGCTGCAATACCAAGTACAGCCACTACCCAATGTATGGCATGCTACGAAAAGGCTGTGGCGCTAACGGGAATGCTACAGCCTCCTCAAACAGATTATCCATTGGGGTTCCGAAAGTTGGATCCCCTCTGATCTCATGAATTACTTGTCCTGAGGATAGGTCATCAGTTCTGTCTGCAGCCACCACTAGAGGGAGCTGAAGAGCTTAAAGAGGTTTTCTTGGACTTATAGGGATTCTCCATGGACCGGGAACCCCTTTTGACAAGTGAGGGCTCACCAATTCCAGCACTGAGCTTCCTGCCGCTTCTGGTCTCCACTAGACTGGAAGTGTGACTTGCCGTCTACGCGCACGTCACTGCTGCTGGTAAATCAATGGTCTCAGCGGTGATGAGTGCAGAAACAGCTCGTGAAAGACTGTTGAGTATCCAGCAGCAGTGATGTGAGTTTAGATGGCACATCACACTTCAGTTCAGCAGGGACTGGAAATGGAGAGAAAGGGAGATCAGAACTGGAACCAGAGCAGACAATCCTTTTTTTCCCCCCTTTAATGTCTTGTGCTTAGCCTGCACAAATCAAAAGGGGTTCCCAGTGTCAGAGAACCCCTTTAAATATTGATGGAATATCTTCAGTACAGGTCATCAATATCAGATCAGTGAGGATCTGACCCCACCTGATCAGAAGTTTGAAGGGAACCTTTTTCAGGCCCACAATGACTCTTTCATCGGTCACATTGCCTTTCTGCAGCTGAGTACACAAAACATTGCACTGTGCCCGATATACAATGATGGGGCCAGCAGCCCCTTCCTACAGCCGATCAGCAGGGTCACCCCCCACAATCCGATATCGATGACCTATCCTCACTAGTCAAGCCCCTAAAAAAACACTTTGTATAACGATGGAAATTCACTTCTAAAATGTTTTTATTTTCTGATTAGATTTGGGGGCGGCCATCTTATCTGAGCTGTTCTTAACAACAATTAGAAAGAATTAAGAAAATTACTTTACGGCAGCCCCATGGTCCATAGACACACCGGTCAGGAGCGGCCCTCAGTGACTTCTATGGCAGAGTCTTCTAGGCTCTGTGACTAGGGATGAGCGAACTCGAACTGTATAGTTCGGGTTCGTACCGAATTTTGGGGTGTCCGTGACACGGACCCGAACCCGGACATTTTCGTAAAAGTCCGGGTTCGGGTTCGGTGTTCGTCGCTTTCTTCGCGCTTTTGTGACGCTTTCTTGGCGCTTTTTGAAAGGCTGCAAAGCAGCCAATCAACAAGCGTCATACTACTTGCCCCAAGAGGCCATCACAGCCATGCCTACTATTGGCATGGCTGTGATTGGCCAGAGCACCATGTGACCCAGCCTCTATTTAAGCTGGAGTCACATAGCGCCGCCCGTCACTCTGCTCTGATTAGCGTAGGGAGAGGTTGCGGCTGCGACAGTAGGGCGAGATTAGGCAGATTAACTCCTCCAAAGGACTTGATTAACTGATCGATCTGCAGCTGTGGATCATTGAGCTGCTGATCCTCAATTGCTCACTGTTTTTAGGCTGCACAGACCGTTTGTCAGTCTCATTTTTCTGGGGTGATCGGCAGCCATTTTGTGTCTTGTGGTGCGCCAGCACAAGCTGCGACCAAGTGCATTTAACCCTCAATGGTGTGGTTGTTTTTTGGCTAAAGCCTACATCAGGGTGAAGCTGTCACACCAAGTGCATTTAACCAGCAATAGTCTGTTCATTTTTTGGCCATATACAAAATCAGGGGCAAGCTGCGCCTGTCACCAAGTGCATTTAACCCTCAATGGTGTGGTTGTTTTTTGGCTAAAGCCTACATCAGGGTGAAGCTGTCACACCAAGTGCATTTAACCAGCAATAGTCTGTTCATTTTTTGGCCATATACAAAATCAGGGGCAAGCTGCGCCTGTCACCAAGTGCATTTAACCCTCAATGGTGTGGTTGTTTTTTGGCTAAAGCCTACATCAGGGTGAAGCTGTCACACCAAGTGCATTTAACCAGCAATAGTCTGTTCATTTTTTGGCCATATACAAAATCAGGGGCAAGCTGCGCCTGTCACCAAGTGCATTTAACCCTCAATGGTGTGGTTGTTTTTTGGCTAAAGCCTACATCAGGGTGAAGCTGTCACACCAAGTGCATTTAACCAGCAATAGTCTGTTCATTTTTTGGCCATATCCCAGTCTAATTCTGTCACTAAATCCATACCGGTCACCCAGCGCCTAAATACTAGGCCTCAAATTTATATCCAGCTAAATCTGTCCCTAGTGCTGTAGCTGGGCGAGTTATTTAGTGTCCGTTCAAGCACATTTCTTGTTCTGGGTTGAAATACAATTCCCAATTTAGCAATTTCATAATTTAGTGGTTCCTGCTATATCAGAGCTATTTGAAATCTATCCCAAAAAGGGTATATAATATTGAAGGTGCACATTGGGTCATTCAGAATAACTTCACACACACCCGCTACTGTGTATTTCCAAGTCTAATTCTGTCACTAAACCCATACCTGTCACCCAGCGCCTAAATACTAGGCCTCAAATTTAAATCCCTCTAAATCTCTCGTTACCCACCGCTGTACTGTTGTTGCTGGGCAAGATATTTAGTGTCCGTCAAAGCACATTTTTTGTTCTGGGTTGAAGTACAATTCCCAATTTAGCAATTTCATAATTTAGTGGTTTCTGCTATATCAGAGCTATTTGAAATCTATCCCTAAAAGGGTATATAATATTGAAGGTGCACATAGGGTCATTCAGAATAACTTCACACACACGCTTCTGTGCATTTCCAAGTCTAATTCTGTCACTAAATCCATACCGGTGACCCAGCGCCTAAATACTAGGCCTCAAATTTAAATCCCTCTAAATCTCTCGTTACCCACCACTGTACTGTTGTTGCTGGGCAAGATATTTAGTGTCCGTCAAAGCACATTTTTTGTTCTGGGTTGAAGTACAATTCCCAATTTAGCAATTTCATAATTTAGTGGTTTCTGCTATATCAGAGCTATTTGAAATCTATCCCTAAAAGGGTATATAATATTGAAGGTGCACATAGGGTCATTCAGAATAACTTCACACACACGCTTCTGTGCATTTCCAAGTCTAATTCTGTCACTAAATCCATACCGGTGACCCAGCGCCTAAATACTAGGCCTCAAATTTAAATCCCTCTAAATCTCTCGTTACCCACCGCTGTACTGTTGTTGCTGGGCAAGATATTTAGTGTCCGTCAAAGCACATTTTTTGTTCTGGGTTGAAGTACAATTCCCAATTTAGCAATTTCATAATTTAGTGGTTTCTGCTATATCAGAGCTATTTGAAATCTATCCCTAAAAGGGTATATAATATTGAAGGTGCACATAGGGTCATTCAGAATAACTTCACACACACGCTTCTGTGCATTTCCAAGTCTAATTCTGTCACTAAATCCATACCGGTGACCCAGCGCCTAAATACTAGGCCTCAAATTTAAATCCCTCTAAATCTCTCGTTACCCACCGCTGTACTGTTGTTGCTGGGCAAGATATTTAGTGTCCGTCAAAGCACATTTTTTGTTCTGGGTTGAAGTACAATTCCCAATTTAGCAATTTCATAATTTAGTGGTTCCTGCTATATCAGAGCTATTTGAAATCTATCCCAAAAAGGGTATATAATATTGAAGGTGCACATTGGGTCATTCAGAATAACTTCACACACACCCGCTACTGTGTATTTCCAAGTCTAATTCTGTCACTAAACCCATACCTGTCACCCAGCGCCTAAATACTAGGCCTCAAATTTAAATCCCTCTAAATCTCTCGTTACCCACCGCTGTACTGTTGTTGCTGGGCAAGATATTTAGTGTCCGTCAAAGCACATTTTTTGTTCTGGGTTGAAGTACAATTCCCAATTTAGCAATTTCATAATTTAGTGGTTTCTGCTATATCAGAGCTATTTGAAATCTATCCCTAAAAGGGTATATAATATTGAAGGTGCACATAGGGTCATTCAGAATAACTTCACACACACGCTTCTGTGCATTTCCAAGTCTAATTCTGTCACTAAATCCATACCGGTGACCCAGCGCCTAAATACTAGGCCTCAAATTTAAATCCCTCTAAATCTCTCGTTACCCACCGCTGTACTGTTGTTGCTGGGCAAGATATTTAGTGTCCGTCAAAGCACATTTTTTGTTCTGGGTTGAAGTACAATTCCCAATTTAGCAATTTCATAATTTAGTGGTTTCTGCTATATCAGAGCTATTTGAAATCTATCCCTAAAAGGGTATATAATATTGAAGGTGCACATAGGGTCATTCAGAATAACTTCACACACACGCTTCTGTGCATTTCCAAGTCTAATTCTGTCACTAAATCCATACCGGTGACCCAGCGCCTAAATACTAGGCCTCAAATTTAAATCCCTCTAAATCTCTCGTTACCCACCACTGTACTGTTGTTGCTGGGCAAGATATTTAGTGTCCGTCAAAGCACATTTTTTGTTCTGGGTTGAAGTACAATTCCCAATTTAGCAATTTCATAATTTAGTGGTTCCTGCTATATCAGAGCTATTTGAAATCTATCCCAAAAAGGGTATATAATATTGAAGGTGCACATAGGGTCATTCAGAATAACTTCACACACACGCTTCTGTGCATTTCCAAGTCTAATTCTGTCACTAAACCCATACCTGTCACCCAGCGCCTAAATACTAGGCCTCAAATTTAAATCCCTCTAAATCTCTCGTTACCCACCGCTGTACTGTTGTTGCTGGGCAAGATATTTAGTGTCCGTCAAAGCACATTTTTTGTTCTGGGTTGAAGTACAATTCCCAATTTAGCAATTTCATAATTTAGTGGTTTCTGCTATATCAGAGCTATTTGAAATCTATCCCTAAAAGGGTATATAATATTGAAGGTGCACATAGGGTCATTCAGAATAACTTCACACACACGCTTCTGTGCATTTCCAAGTCTAATTCTGTCACTAAATCCATACCGGTGACCCAGCGCCTAAATACTAGGCCTCAAATTTAAATCCCTCTAAATCTCTCGTTACCCACCGCTGTACTGTTGTTGCTGGGCAAGATATTTAGTGTCCGTCAAAGCACATTTTTTGTTCTGGGTTGAAGTACAATTCCCAATTTAGCAATTTCATAATTTAGTGGTTTCTGCTATATCAGAGCTATTTGAAATCTATCCCTAAAAGGGTATATAATATTGAAGGTGCACATTGGGTCATTCAGAATAACTTCACACACACGCTTCTGTGCATTTCCAAGTCTAATTCTGTCACTAAATCCATACCGGTCACCCAGCGCCTAAATACTAGGCCTCAAATTTATATCCCGCTGAATTTGAATACAATACATTGGGCCAAATAATATATTTGTTGTTGTGGTGAACCATAACAATGAGAAAAACATCTAGTAAGGGACGCGGACGTGGACATGGTCGTGGTGGTGTTAGTGGACCCTCTGGTGCTGGGAGAGGACGTGGCCGTTCTGCCACATCCACACGTCCTAGTGTACCAACTACCTCAGGTCCCAGTAGCCGCCAGAATTTACAGCGATATATGGTGGGGCCCAATGCCGTTCTAAGGATGGTAAGGCCTGAGCAGGTACAGGCATTAGTCAATTGGGTGGCCGACAGTGGATCCAGCACGTTCACATTATCTCCCACCCAGTCTTCTGCAGAAAGCGCACAGATGGCGCCTGAAAACCAACCCCATCAGTCTGTCACATCACCCCCATGCATACCAGGGAAACTGTCTCAGCCTCAAGTTATGCAGCAGTCTCTTATGCTGTTTGAAGACTCCGCTGGCAGGGTTTCCCAAGGGCATCCACCTAGCCCTTCCCCAGCGGTGAAAGACATAGAATGCACTGACGCACAACCACTTATGTTTCCTGATGATGAGGACATGGGAATACCACCTCAGCATGTCTCTGATGATGACGAAACACAGGTGCCAACTGCTGCGTCTTTCTGCAGTGTGCAGACTGAACAGGAGGTCAGGGATCAAGACTGGGTGGAAGACGATGCAGGGGACGATGAGGTCCTAGACCCCACATGGAATGAAGGTCGTGCCACTGACTTTCACAGTTCGGAGGAAGAGGCAGTGGTGAGACCGAGCCAACAGCGTAGCAAAAGAGGGAGCAGTGGGCAAAAGCAGAACACCCGCCGCCAAGAGACTCCGCCTGCTACTGACCGCCGCCATCTGGGACCGAGCACCCCAAAGGCAGCTTCAAGGAGTTCCCTGGCATGGCACTTCTTCAAACAATGTGCTGACGACAAGACCCGAGTGGTTTGCACGCTGTGCCATCAGAGCCTGAAGCGAGGCATTAACGTTCTGAACCTGAGCACAACCTGCATGACCAGGCACCTGCATGCAAAGCATGAACTGCAGTGGAGTAAACACCTTAAAACCAAGGAAGTCACTCAGGCTCCCCCTGCTACCTCTTCTGCTGCTGCCGCCTCGGCCTATTCTGCTGCTGCCGCCTCGGCCTCTTCCTCCGCCTCTGGAGGAACGTTGGCACCTGCCGCCCAGCAAACAGGGGATGTACCACCAACACCACCACCACCACCTCCGTCACCAAGCGTCTCAACCATGTCACACGCCAGCGTTCAGCTCTCCATCTCACAAACATTTGATAGAAAGCGTAAATTCCCACCTAGCCACCCTCGATCCCTGGCCCTGAATGCCAGCATTTCTAAACTACTGGCCTATGAAATGCTGTCATTTAGGCTGGTGGACACAGACAGCTTCAAACAGCTCATGTCGCTTGCTGTCCCACAGTATGTTGTTCCCAGCCGGCACTACTTCTCCAAGAGAGCCGTGCCTTCCCTGCACAACCAAGTATCCGATAAAATCAAGTGTGCACTGCGCAACGCCATCTGTAGCAAGGTCCACCTAACCACAGATACGTGGACCAGTAAGCACGGCCAGGGACGCTATATCTCCCTAACTGCACACTGGGTAAATGTAGTGGCAGCTGGGCCCCAGGCGGAGAGCTGTTTGGCGCACGTCCTGCCGCCGCCAAGGATCGCAGGGCAACATTCTTTGCCTCCTGTTGCCACCTCCTCCTTCTCGGCTTCCTCCTCCTCTTCTTCCACCTGCTCATCCAGTCAGCCACACACCTTCACCACCAACTTCAGCACAGCCCGGGGTAAACGTCAGCAGGCCATTCTGAAACTCATATGTTTGGGGGACAGGCCCCACACCGCACAGGAGTTGTGGCGGGGTATTGAACAACAGACCGACGAGTGGTTGCTGCCGGTGAGCCTCAAGCCCGGCCTGGTGGTGTGTGATAATGGGCGAAATCTCGTTGCAGCTCTGGGACTAGCCAATTTGACGCACATCCCTTGCTTGGCGCATGTGCTGAATTTGGTGGTGCAGAAGTTCATTCACAACTACCCCGACATGTCAGAGCTGCTGCATAAAGTGCGGGCCGTCTGTTCGCGCTTCCGGCGTTCACATCCTGCCGCTGCTCGCCTGTCTGCGCTACAGCGTAACTTCGGCCTTCCCGCTCACCGCCTCATATGCGACGTGCCCACCAGGTGGAACTCCACCTTGCACATGCTGGACAGACTGTGCGAGCAGCAGCAGGCCATAGTGGAGTTTCAGCTGCAGCACGCACGGGTCAGTCGCACTACAGAACAGCACCACTTCACCACCAATGACTGGGCCTCCATGCGAGACCTGTGTGCCCTGTTGCGCTGTTTCGAGTACTCCACCAACATGGCCAGTGGCGATGACACCGTTATCAGCGTTACAATACCACTTCTATGTCTCCTTGAGAAAACACTTAGGGCGATGATGGAACAGGAGGTGGCCCAGGAGGAGGAGGAGGAGGATGAGGAAGAGGGGTCATTTTTAGCACTTTCAGGCCAGTCTCTTCGAAGTGACTCAGAGGGAGGTTTTTTGCAACAGCAGAGGCCAGGTACAAATGTGGCCAGCCAGGGCCCACTACTGGAGGACGAGGAGGACGAGGATGAGGAGGAGGTGGAGGAGGATGAGGATGAAGCATGGTCACAGCGGGGTGGCACCCAACGCAGCTCGGGTCCATCACTGGTGCGTGGCTGGGGGGAAAGGCAGGACGATGACGATACGCCTCCCACAGAGGACAGCTTGTCCTTACCCCTGGGCAGCCTGGCACACATGAGCGACTACATGCTGCAGTGCCTGCGCAACGACAGCAGAGTTGCCCACATTTTAACCTGTGCGGACTACTGGGTTGCCACCCTGCTGGATCCACGCTACAAAGACAATGTGCCCACCTTACTTCCTGCACTGGAGCGTGATAGGAAGATGCGCGAGTACAAGCGCACGTTGGTAGACGCGCTACTGAGAGCATTCCCAAATGTCACAGGGGAACAAGTGGAAGCCCAAGGCCAAGGCAGAGGAGGAGCAAGAGGTCGCCAAGGCAGCTGTGTCACGGCCAGCTCCTCTGAGGGCAGGGTTAGCATGGCAGAGATGTGGAAAACTTTTGTCAACACGCCACAGCTAACTGCACCACCACCTGATACGCAACGTGTTAGCAGGAGGCAACATTTCACTAACATGGTGGAACAGTACGTGTGCACACCCCTCCACGTACTGACTGATGGTTCGGCCCCATTCAACTTCTGGGTCTCTAAATTGTCCACGTGGCCAGAGCTAGCCTTTTATGCCTTGGAGGTGCTGGCCTGCCCGGCAGCCAGCGTTTTGTCTGAACGTGTATTCAGCACGGCAGGGGGCGTCATTACAGACAAACGCAGCCGCCTGTCTACAGCCAATGTGGACAAGCTGACGTTCATAAAAATGAACCAGGCATGGATCCCACAGGACCTGTCCGTCCCTTGTCCAGATTAGACATTAACTACCTCCCCATAACCATATATTATTGGACTCCAGGGCACTTCCTCATTCAATCCTATTTTTATTTTCATTTTACCATTATATTGCGATGCTACCCAAAGTTGAATGAACCTCTCCTCTGCCTGTGTGCTAGGCCTAAATATATGCCAATGGACTGTTGCAGTGGTGGCTGACATGAAGCCTGATTCTCTGCTATGACATGCAGACTAATTCTCTGCTGACATGAAGCCAGATTGTCTGTTACGGGACCTCTCTCCTCTGCCTGGGTGCTGGGCCTAAATTTATGACAATGGACTGTTGCAGTGGTGGCTGACGTGAAGCCTGATTCTCTGCTATGACATGCAGACTGATTCTCTGCTGACATGAAGCCAGATCGTCTGTTACGGGACCTCTCTGCTCTGCCTGTGTGCTAGGCCTAAATATATGCCAATGGACTGTTGCAGTGGTGGCTGACGTGAAGCCTCATTCTCTGCTATGACATGCAGACTAATTCTCTGCTGACATGAAGACAGATTCTCTGTTACGGGACCTCTCTCCTCTGCCTGGGTGCCGGGGCCTAAATATCTGAGAATGGACTGTTCCAGTGGTGGGTGACGGGAAGCCAGATTCTCTGCTATGGAACCTCTCTCCAATTGATTTTGGTTAATTTTTATTTATTTAATTTTTATTTTAATTAATTTCCCTATCCACATTTGTTTGCAGGGGATTTACCTACATGTTGCTGCCTTTTGCAGCCCTCTAGCCCTTTCCTGGGCTGTTTTACAGCCGTTTTAGTGCCGAAAAGTTCGGGTCCCCATTGACTTCAATGGGGTTCGGGTTCGGGACGAAGTTCGGATCGGGTTCGGATCCCGAACCCGAACATTTCCGGGATGTTCGGCCGAACTTCTCGAACCCGAACATCCAGGTGTTCGCTCAACTCTATCTGTGACCTGTGCAGAGGTCATTATACAAGGAAGGAATAGATAAGCTGTGACAATAACCCATTAAGAATGGCGGATCCTGTCTTATCTATACACAGAGGTGATATAATTACAGGCAGGATTAGGATGATAGATAAGCAGATAATTACAGTAAAGTGATCTGTACAGACCAAGAAGTGGCGCCTATTACTTGGCTTAGTGGCCAGTGTAAAAACTGGAGGATTTTATCTTTTTTTTGTTTAACTATATGGAATACATGGAAAATTAAAAGCAACAATATCAAACATTCTTTAAAAATATGTTAAACATTAAAAAGTGATTTTCTGATGACACATTCCCTTTACGTTTGTATTCTGCACATATGCACCACAGTGTCCAATTATATTTGTTCCTGAGATGATCTTGACAGTGGGAAGAAATGACATAATTCCCAAATGCATATAACAAACACCACGCACACAAAAGAAGCCACGCAGGGCCGAACAAAAAAATCTGAAGTTTATTACGTGACCTTTAAAATGTTTTAAAAAATCCACACAAAAGGAGAGAACCCAATTGTTTTTTCAGCACCTTTGTCATCAGCATATTTACTGCTTTCTCTTCTTTTGTCATTTTTTTAGCATTTTAATATTTGTGCCATTTTAAAGATGATGTAATCAATTTAAAAGGCAAATTTATCATCAGGGTGATATTTAAAGTCAGTTTTGCTTGAGCCTGTCTTTGTGCACTTTAACCCTTTGACGACCCCTGACATAATCATCAGCTGATCCCACTCTATATGTCACATACCGCATCCAGCTTCAATGACCAGGATTGGAGATACTTAGGATACTGTTCATTTAAAGGACATCTGTCAGCAGGTTTGTCCCTATGACACTGACCTGTTCCATGTGCACTTGGCAGCTGAAGGCCTCTGTGTTGGTCCCATGTTCTTATGTTCCCGCATTGCTGAACAAAATTATGTTTTAATTTATGCAAATGAGCCTCTAGGAGCAACGGGGGGAGTTGTGGTTATACCTAGAGGCTCTGCTCTCTCCTCAAATGCTGCGCCTTCTCCACTTTTATTGACAGGGCCAGGAAGTAAAAACATCATCACCCATGGTCCCGTCAATGACAGTGCATAGGATTCGGCATTTGTAGAGATAGCATAGCCTCTAGGTGTAACGGCAACGCCCCCGTTGCTCCTAGAGGCTCATTTGCATATAATAAAACATCATTTTCTCCACAATGCGAGCACATAGGAACATGGGACCAACACAGATGCCTTCAGCTGCCAGAAAAAATTTCACTTCAAGGATTCATGGTTACCACAATCAGATGTGTCTATATACGAAGAAAAACAGATGTAGGGGGAGTTAAAGGAACACTTAGTGATAACAGCTATGACCCCTTTCAAATGGATCTGGACTTTTTTTTGGAACATTTTTTGAAACCAGGCAACCAACCACAAGCCAATGAGGCTCCATGATGTTTTTAAGATAAGACGTGGTTCAGCCTGTGGGGCACCTTCTGTAGGGAGCATATGATAACGACAACCATTTGTAATGCACTTCTCTCACATGGGCAAGGATAGTTGTGTGGCTAGGGCAACTCCTTGGGAAGTCATTGGCTGCCATATAAGCCCTCAATTGCAACACACACATTTTTGTAGAAAGCCTATTTTGCCTATCTGTATATTTTTGGAGTATGGGAAAAAAACGGAGGAAACCCACACAAACACAAGGAGAAAATACAAAGTCCATGCAGAAGTTGTCCCTGGTCAGATTTGACCCCACAAGGCAAGGCACCAGTGCAGCCCTAACTGAGCCTCTGTGTTGCCCTAATTCATAACCCAACATGCAAAAAATAGTAGGACAAACTGAATGATAAGAACTAATGTTGAAGTGTATAAAACTGCTAGCTTTATGGATGTGCACCTGTGACTTTTGATGCTAGTTTGGTGCTAGTCTAAAGTTTCTTGAAGTGTATCGAACTGTTACCCCCACCTAGGTTTCCATTTAGTCCTGATTTAAAGGGGATTTCCAGGTCTTGTTTATTGATAGTCTATTTGTAGGTCATCAATATCAGATTAGTGTGAGTCAGACTCTAAACATTCCTGCCGATCAGATCAGCAGTTTTCACCAGAATGACACAGCTCCATGCAGGTAACTGGAGTAGTGCTACAGTAACCGGGCATGGCCTCTCTGCAGAGTATGGAGCTATGTCATTTCAACGTCTGATTACGTCACACCGCACAACTGATTGGCAGGGGTACTGGGTGTCAGACCCTACTGATCTGATATTGATACCCTATCCTTAAAGGGGTTATCCCACCCCTATAATGCCCAGCAAAATGCTCGGCCCTGTTACATCTATCCATCAAAACATCCGGCGACGGGGGGGAGGTGGGGATTCTGCCAATAGCAGGCCGCAATGGGAACGAACCTCCATAGCATCACCTGCGATGCTAGGAAGGCTTGTTCCCATCACAGTCCGCTAATGGCTGGATGTTTTGATCTGCGCGACAGGGGAGATGTAGCGGCGGCCGTGCGGGCATGAGAAGCGATGCGCGTGTCGGGGAGTGGGGTAAGTATAACCAGTGTTAGAGGCCCAAGGATTTTAAGGGGCATTATAGGGGTTGGATAACCCCTTTAAGGTAAGTCAAGGAAAGGCCTAGTTAAAATGGCAATATGTATTTAAATGTAATATGTAGCAGAGATGAGCAAATCAAATCTTTGGAATAAAAATTAAATTAAAGTTTTTCAAAAAATTCCAGATTAGTTGTTTCTGAAGGTGAGAGAGAGATTTTCCAGGCATTTAAAAATATTTTCAATTCAGATAGAATCGATTTATGCCCAAATCGAATTGCAAGGTTGATTTAGACAAATTTGACCCTAAACAACTTTTAGGAAATTTCCTTTTGGTCGTTAGATTCTAACTGACAACATCTGCTGTAGAGAAGCAAAGTTTCTTATTCTCCTAATATTCTTATGGGTTTCCTCCAGTGGTGTTCATAGAGAACTGGGTATCTCATGGCATCTATAAAAATCAAGTCTCTATCGGGTCCTACTTGACCCCATCCAAACGGCCAGCAACGGTTAGTGCTGGTCCTTCAGTCTCAATATCATGGCCCTAACACATTTTCCACTTACTTGTTTGATAATGCTAGATCATATCTTTGTGCAGATGCTTCATGACCCATCAAAGTGTGGGCAAGACCAATTAAGAATGTGTTCTCTACCTCCAGGAACCCCCATAGAGACACATGAGCTGCTTCTATGGTATGCATGCTGTTGTTTCCTCAGCTATCTAAAAATATAATATGGATTCTTGTTGAAGCACAATTCTGAAGACCACACCAAAGCTCTATGAATGGCATATAATAATAGACATACTGAGCTGGACTACTGACCCTATAAGGCATGACCCATTTTCTCCTACTACATTTCTCCTGGACTCATACAGACAAGGCAGATACGTTTTTTGTTGGTTACAAAGTTATATTGATATTATTGAATCTTTTATTGAGTTAAAATCAAGAATTTCTTTTTGACAGAGTCCTAAATCTTTTTACTAAATGAATCTCTTACCTTCAGCTGCAGAGTAGACACCTGATGAGTTAATGTTTGACATGTATTACATTATAGTGATTTAATGCCAATAATAGAACAAGCATTACGTTAAAAGCTGATATTGGACAGCAAGATCGAGCATTAAACCAAATAATCGTATTAAAATATCGGTATTACTAATTGCGCCTAATCCTTTAAATGGTAACCTTTTGAAAGACATCCTTAAAGCCGGTAAAAGTAATAGCTAGGATTTAGAAAAAGCCATGACTGTGTGTCTGCGATGCTGGGTGGAGATATGGGGGGAAGTAAGGTTACAACTTCTACTGAGTGATTCCACCTGACTGACGATAAATACGCTGCGTTGTCCTTGGCTTTGGGTAAGACGGCAGATTTTGCTGATATTTCATGGTAACGCAAATGTGTCCACAATCTACTATAACCAGATGATAGATGAGTCTTTAAAGGGCTCATTAGAGCTGACTTGTCATTTAAACAAGCTTAAAAGGATTTAACAGCAAATAAGTGTTTTGGGACGACTTACATTCTGCATGAGTTAATCTGTATATCCTGATTTGTTTTAGGTCACCTTGGAGGGGGGGTAATTTATGAACCTGCAATACACCTATATTAGGCGTATTTCAGGAGCAGATTGCGCTGCAAAGGTTAGTTGCTCTGCAATCTGCAACTTTTTCCCCACTCACACCAGGTCTACAAAAGTGTCATGGTGTGGGCAAGGACGGGCTGGTAGGCCAGACTCATTCATCATTTTCTATGCCTGTTTGAGTCGCAGAAAATGGTCTTAATGTAAGACAGCTCGGAATCTGGCTTACATTTAGACTGGCACCGGATGAGCCGAAGTAACAGGGAGGCCTGAGCCTCTGTATTCCAGTGCAGGGGCCTTTTAAGACTGGCGTCTAAAATGCTGGTCTTAATAAATAACCCTCCCCCCCTTATCTTTAGGTATGAAGAAAGTGAATAAGTATTCAACTTCAGTCTCATGATGTCTTCAACGGTACAAAAGACGATTGGCATGTGTAGAATCACGGAAGACTGCGAGTGACCTAAAAGAGAATCTAAATTTTGGAGTAATATTTGTAGCACACAATTTGGATGACATTTACATTTTTTTCATTTTTTAATTATCATATGCTCTGGTACTGGATTTATATGTGAAGAAGACTGTAGACGCTACATGAAGTTTGATGGACCTGGGAAAAGAAAGCTGAATTTCTCATACCATAAGAAAAAAAGACAAGCTCATTTGCATATCATTTTCCCAGAAACCCAGAGAACTGTTGTCTGGCCTAGAATATTTTTAACACCTATTAGGCGATCTCCAGCTCTCAATAAGGAGAAAGAGTAGCCCTAAAACCTAGCTATAAGCTCTCCAATAGCCCATAGTTCTCTCTGCTCACCAGAGAGAGTAATTACCCAGCTGTCTGCAAGATGAGGTGCTGGCTTAAAGGGAATGTTTAATCAGAAAATAACTGATTGTTTAAATCAAGTTTTTATGTTTAATACATTTTTTAAGAATTTTTGATGGTTATTTTTAATTTGCCATGTTAATATATATATTTAAATAAAAACATAAAATTCAGCATTTTTTGCACTGGCCACTAGAATGCTTATCTGCCATTATAATCCTGCCTATAATTATATCACTTCCGTGTATAGATAAGACAGGATCCAACATTCACAATAGGTGATGCTTATCTATTCTTTCTTTGTACAATGACTTCTGCACAAGTCACAGATCATGCCTTGAAAACTCTACCGTAGAGGTCAATGAGGTCCCCTCTTGTTCAGTGTGTCTATGGACCATGGGGCTTCCATAAAGCAAAATCTTTAATGTTTTTTAAATTCTGTTAAGAACAGCTCTGGCAAGATGGCTACCCCCATAATCATGTTCAGGAAATAGAATAAAAAAATCTGCAATCAGAAAATAAAACAGATTAGAAAAAATCAAAGCTGGTCACTGGTTTTAACTGGCAGATAACATCTTTGGTGACACATTTCATTTAACTAGTATCCAAGTTATGCTCAAGGCCTGTTTAAAAGGTTGAGCCTTTATTTAGGATAGCTGTGCTACTGCTGGTGTTGTCAGACACTTAGCTTTCTTTTCCTTTTGCACATCTCTTTCCCAGCAGAGCGTTTACATGGTAGTCTCTCTCTCTCAAGAAAAATAAGTTCATCGGAATCAAATTTTTTGGGGAAATTGGGGTTGAATTCTGAATCGATAGATCCCCTCAGATTTTTTTAGAAAGTGGCCAATCATTGTTATGGCGAGATGAGGCAATCGCAAAGCTCTTTATTCCACAAAATATTATCTCATACAGATAGAAGAGTTCTAAAGTTGAGTGTGATATTATGTCACAAAAGCCACTGAAAAAGTCAGAACTTTCTTACAATTGTTTACTTAAAGGGGTTGTCTCACGAATAATATTCTACAGATTCCAAACCAGCGCCTGGCTCTGAATACTTATGTAATTGAATGTAATTAAAAATGTATTATAGCCTCTGAGTTATTTCATGAAATCTATCTGTAGAGCGCCACCTGTTGTTTGCTCTTTTTTAAATTTCTTTGTCCTACTCACTGAGATGGAAGCACATGCTCAGTAAAGGACACACCCCCTGAGAAAGGACACACCCAGCTTGTTAGAAAGAAATGGTCATGTACTAGATTATGGATGGTTCTAAGTTACATTAATCATAGGATAACTATGCAATGAATATATTGAAATGTATATGCAATCAAAAAATATAGTTGCAGTTTTTACGTACATTACATTTTCCTCTCTGGTAGAACCCCTATTGTTTATCCTTTTGTCCACCTTGGTTGACTAACATGTCTCTTCACCTCAGCGCTGGTGTAATGATCTCAGAGAGAAGCGGGTAGATCGGCCCAGACACCTTTCATTCCTTCATCCCTACTGCTACATTCATAGAAGTATACAGCAAATATCTCTCTGTAGAGAGAGAGGGGAACACATTGTGGGGGCATCACATACCATATTTATCTCTTGGACTATGTGTGAGGGACTATTTTCTATCCAGGAAATCAAAGGATTAACAAGAGCTAATTGAAATGCATTCTGGGAAAGGTAGGTACTTTATGTGCTGCAGCTCACCTAAAAAAAAGGCTGGAAAGCCTTTCAGATATGTGAGAACAAGAAGAGATTTAAATTTGTTGGATCCTTTGGTAAACAAGATGAGGATTGCTGCATTGGTATATACCAGGGATGCCCAACCTGTGGCCCTTCAGATGTTGCAAAACTACAATTCCCAGCATGCCTGGACAGCCTACAGCTATTAGGGCACACTGGGAGTTGTAGTTTTGTAACAGCTGGATGGCTGTAGGTTGAGCATTCCTGGTATATACTGTATGACCTTCTAAAGATCTTCTGGCAATTGGATCATCCATGGGTAGTTCATGTAGGAGTTTGCGGAATCGCACAGTGGTTTACCACATATCCCAGAATTCATTGTCAGCTAAATTGAGAATATTAGCAAAACAGGGTTTCATTTGTGAGCAACTAATGAATCCCTAATAATCAAAGTTCCCTACTGAACATACCCAGTGGTTTCTTCAGCAAATTCAGATTTTTGTCTTCTTCCAGTATGATCCCTCTCAGTGATATCTATATGCTATCAGCTGGCCAATGTTCTGAATGTCTTTTCAATCACTGTTGGTCTCTGAGTGAGTAGGTTCTGGATGACAATGTCTTAAGTGCAATCAAGAAATCATTGACTGTTGGGGGATCATTCTCTGTCGGGATCTGTGGCCCAGGCTGTGCTTCTCTTGATGGGTACACATCAGCCATTTGGCATAAATGAGTCAATGATATCACCCAAAAATGATTGAAGCTTTAGGACGGATATCACATAAGAGGATGCATCTTAAAACGCCTTCGAAAGATTATCTTAATCTTAAGAGAGTAAGGTGCTAAGCTGTCCATACATCTTCAAAAGCTTTCGACCCAATGCTATTAGGTTAACCCAACAGCTATTCTGCCCATACCCTCCTTGCACAAGCATGCTTTGTTGATTTGAGCATTAATGTGTTTCCGATAAGGAGCGGTGAATGAGCCGGTGTAAGATAAATCATTTTATCTCCTTTTACAAAAATATTGAAATTCAACAGCTTGATCTTTTTGTTGCTCACCTGTTCCAGATCTGCACACTACCTTGCTCCCCGTCTTTGGTGGGCTCATTCTATACTCCTGCACATCCTTTTGCCATGGAATCCCAGGGCACATTGATGACATAATCCCACAGTTATTTAAACCACCTGATGCTACCTGATTATTCAGGTCAGTTACCTGCATTCCCACATTCTACCTGCTCAACTTTTCTACATCGGTCTACAGCTTAGCTCTACTTCATCAACCCTACAACACTGGTCTTCAGGTTTAGAGATGGCATTGCGGTTCGCCCGGCAGATGTTTCGCGGCAAACTTTGCTCGTTCGCAGTTCGCTGAACATGCGAACATATGGCGATGTCTGCCGGCGCCATATTCTTTTGCATTGTGCCTAACTTTGACCCATGACACATCCGCCATTTTACATTCAGGTTTTTTTTTCCAGTGTAGGGGAAGATTGTTGTGTGGTGCAGGGACAGGCTGTTAGGGACACCAAACGCTAGCTAATAGGGCCACAAAAGTCCTTTTAAGGACTGGTATAGGTGTGCTATCGATAGGTGTGATATACTGAGGTGTGTAATATACTTATAATATACTTTCTAACATAGAAAGTCTATTATAGTGCATTTGTATTGTGCAGCAGTTGTGTGCGGTTCTGCTGCGATACCGCAGCTATATAGAGGGACAAACGCTATTGGAAAAACTACAGTAATTGCAACTGGTGTGACATACCTGTTCCCCCCCCCCCCCCCAAAAAAAAAAATAACTGATTGAGGGGTGTGATATACCTATAATATACTTTCTAACATAGAAGCATAGTGCATTTGTATTGTGCAGCAATTGTGTGCAGTTCTGCTGAGATACCGCAGCTACATAGAGGACAAACGCTATTGAAATAACTAATTGCAAATGGTGTTATATACCTGTTGCCCCCCCAAAAACTAAGGGGTGCGATATACCTGCTTAAAAAAAATACTGATTAAGGGGTTTGATATACCTGCTTTCACAAAATACTTATTGAGGCCTACGATACACCTGCTTCCACCAAATATTGATTAAGGGGTTTGATATATCAGCTTCCAGAAAATACTCATTAAGGGGTTCTATATACCTGTTTCCACAAAATACTGATAGAGGGAATTGATATACCGGCCTCCACCAAATATTGATTAACCAGCTTCCAGCAAATACTCATTAACCCCTTCCCGACACATGACGTACTATTACCTCATGGAGGCCACTGCGTTCCCGGAATTTTACGTAATAGTACATCATGGTGATCGGGCAGGCACTGGAGCAGTGCGCACACGATCACTCCGGGGGCCCGGCAGTCCCTGGTAGCCGGGCCCCTGCTGTATCCGCTGGCATCGCTGTAAAAGCTGATGCCGGTGGAATAACCCCTTCTATGCCGCAAAATAGAAGGGGTTTGTGCCAGTTGAGGGAGTGCTTCGAGTCCCCACACTGCTGTGGCGGGGACTCGAAGTGTCAGAAGGCAGCCCAATGTCGTGCAGAGGCTGCCCAATGCCTTGCACGGCATCGGGACCTGCCTTATAAGAGTGCCGAGAACATCCAGCCTCAGGCTGGGTCTCCTAGGCAACCTTTTAGTGTACTACTCGCTGTAGTACACAAACAGGCAATGCATTACAATACAGATGTACCTCCAGCCACATAATCACTTGTTCTTTTCTGTCCAGTGATTGCCTAATGTTTGGGGCCTGTACTCCACTGGCCTGCAGTAAAATTGTTATCCAATGACCCTCTAATATACCTCCAGCCACAAAATCACTTGATCTTTTCTGTACGGTGAATGCCTAATGTTTGGGGCCTGTACCCTAGTGGGCTAAAGTAAAATTTTTATCCATTGACAGCATAATGTACCTCGAGCCACATAATCACTTGTTCTTTTATGTCAGGTGAATGCCTAATTTTTAGTGCTGGTTCTCCCGTGGCCTAAAATAAATTTTTTCTAGGCTCAAGCTGGTCACATTTTTGAGAATTTCCTTTTAAGACGCATAAAAATAACCCCTGATTAAAATTATTTTTTGTTGGAATTTTTGTCATGGATCCCCCTCTAGTATGTCACTGTCCGTGTTGTGGGACTATTTGTGTACTTCTAGTAAGTATTTAGTGGCTCCAAATATGACCTGAAGGTTTTCCAGGTTGGCCTGCCATTAAAAAGTGAATGTGGCCTGCCGCAAACTTGTGGTTCGCAAACATTTGATCGCATTTGCGCGATCACGCTCGCAAACTGTCCCGGGCGATATTCGTCCATCACTTTTCAGATTAACTCTTGTACATAAACTCTACTAGTAGTGGTGTAGGGATCGCCATAGCAGTGGCTATGGGGCCCTACGCCACTGGGGGCCCGTCCAGACCGCCTTTTATTTTTTTATATTTTTTATTAACACACACACGGTGACACTACATGCAGCCAGGCTCGGGCCTGGCTGGGGAGAAGCTGAAGGAGTCAGGTCAGGACTAGAGGAGGCGGGGCGCACGGCCGCAAGAGCAGCAGATGAGGTAGGCGGTGGGGGCCGGAACGGGGGCGTACCTGAGGGACAGAATGGAGGCTGAGCCAGGCACCAGCGCCGCAGCGCAGGAAATTGGAATGGAAGAATGATTCCTAGTAACTAGAGGGAGGAGGCGGACTCAGGCGGTGGAGGGGGCCGGGCCAGGGGTGTACCTGGAGACTGGAGTGGAGGGACTAGGGAGGGAGTGGTACCGCCGGCCGCACTGGCACCAGTCAGATTCGCGCTCTCTGACTGCCCGAAACCAGTCTGAGGTGAGCAGCTCAGAGTGAGAGAGAGGAACCTCACTCACTCCTCACTGGTCTCCACTCTCCAGTCCTGCCACTCCAGTCTGTGCCACTGCCTGCTGCTGCTGTGACTCTAAAAGTAAGTGATTCACTTAAAGTGAATTTAAGAAAGTGAGAAAGAAATTTCTGAGATACTTGATCTAAATTCTTAAGTTAAAAAGAGCTGCCTGCAGAGTGGGGCCCCCAGAAGCAAGGGGCGCCCTCCTTATCCTTGCAGGTCTGCAGGCAGCTCTTTTTAACTTCAGAATTCAGATCATCAGACTCTCCCTAATTACAATTACCCCCACTGATCAGATGCTAATGATCTATCCAGAGGATAGATCATCATCATTTAAATGAAAGTGCGGAACCCCTTTAGCTTCAGAATCAAACTCTCACTTAGTTACTAATTACAGCACACACCCCTGTAGTGTCCACCATCAGACAGGGGAGGAAAGAAACCCCAGAACTGGAGTGTGCCCCCCAACATGGGGGGCCTACTGACACTCTATTTCTGGGGTTTATTTTCTTCCCTACCCTGTCTGATGGTGGACTCTACAGGTGTGTGTGCTGTAATTAGTAACTAAGTGAGAGTTTGATTCTGAAGCTAAAGGGGTTCCGCACTTTCATTTAACTGATGATCTATCCTCTGGATAGATCATTAGCATCTGATCAGTGGGGGTCTGACACCCAGGACCCCCGCCGATCAGCTGTTTGAGAAGGCTCCAGCAGTGCCGCGGCCTTCTTACTGTTTACCGCCGGCACACTGACGTCACGACTAGTATCAACTAGCGTGGGCGGGGCTAAGCTCTGTTTACTTGAATGGAGCTTAGCCACGCCCACGCTAGTTGATACTATTCGTGACGTCAGTGGGCCGGCGGCACGGTGGTAAACAGTGAGAAGGCCGCGGCGCTGCTGGAGCGCCACTGCCTTCTCAAACAGCTGATCGGCCGATCGGAAGCTGATGATCTATCCAGAGGATAGATCATCAGTTAAATGAAAGTGCAGAACCCCTTTAAAAAGAGATGCCAGCAGTGATAAGGAGGGTGCCCTTTCCTTCCTTTGGGGGGCACACTCTTATATGACAGAATAAGGGTACTTTTACACTTGCGGCTGGACGGATCCGGCAGGCTGTTCGGCATGTCGGATCCGTCCTGCCGCTATTTCGCTGGACCGCTGCTCCTTCCCTATTGACTATAATGGGGATGGGGGCGGAGCTCCTGCGCAGCACGGCACTGTGCGGTGGGAGGCCACCGGACGAAAAAGTCGGACTTGCAGTACTTTTCGGCTGCCAGCCTTTCACCGGAGCTCCGTCCCCGTTCCCATTATAGTCAAAGGGGATGGAGGGGCGGCCGTCCTGCCGCAAGTGTGAAACTACTTGCAAGTGTGAAACTGCTCATGGCGGTGGGAGATCTAGGATGGGTGTTTGGGTGGGAGCTCTGGAAGGGGTGGTGGGAGGTCTGATAGATATGTGGGGGCTGGGGGGGCCATAACATTTTTTTGCTATGGGGCCCATGCATTTCTAGCTACGCCCCTGTCTACTAGACTGGTCTTCAGCCTAACTCTGCTACATCAATTTTACTGTTATATGGTATTCAGTTTAATTCTGCTACACTTGTATTCAGTGTAACTCTACTCACCGGTCTTCTATTTACTCTGCTGCATTGGATCTCCAGCACTACTGCATCAGATCTGTATTTCTGCTACACCAAGTCGACAGCCCTATTTCATTGACTCTCTAGTTCTTCTACATTGGCTCTCCAATTCTACTACACCTATTCTTCTGCTCTGCTGCATCTGCTCTGTCTATCCAGATCAAGATCTGCTCTACCAGTCAATTGGCTTAGCGGATCCACCTCACCAGGTGAGAACATAACACCTGCTTTCACTCCAACGCCATCAGTCAGGGGAGAGTTGTCACAATACCATGTACATAAGATAGTTGGCAAGCTCTGCCAAAACCAACAACTCTGGAAGGCTTTGGTCTTATGGGTATGAGTACCTTTAGATCTAATCAACATGGTCTTCAAACTTGGCGCACTCGATTAATAAAAAAGTATGGCAGCCAATAAAGAAAATAACTGATATTTTGCAGATTTTTTAAATCTTGGAGATAGCATTCCTTGATTTAGAGCATGCAGCACAGTTCCTTTCAGGCTTCTTAGGGTGTATATATGGTAAGGGTAAAATTATTATCCAAAAATGAAGTTAAGCTTCTGTCTCTACAGAGGGAAAAAAGCCAAAAGCAAAGAGGCAAAACAAACAGTTGGCAGAGGCACAAGCATCAGAGAGTGAGGCAGAACAAAGAAACTCAAACTAGAGTGAGTGGTCATAGGAGATTAGTACAAAGGCTGGAGATACGCTGGCAAAGACAAGGTAGGATCTACAAGTCAAAATCTTTGTATCAAGAGAACAGAGTGTACATAAAAGCGGAAAATGTTAACAGATGAAACACTAAAGGTCACAGATAATTCTGTATGCGCTTTGTATTTTAAGTACTAAAATAGTTCCAGTATTCAGAGAACTTTATGGTGAACAGAAAAAGCCCCACTTTAAAATAAAAATGCATGGAGTGTTATATGAGCACCAATTATTTTGGAGAACAAGATGGAATTATGCGTCATCCATCTCTCCAACCCCATTGACAAAATTGCTTCTTCATAATTAACAGCAACCCTGGAGCTTTAAAAGTCCTGTGTAACATGGGAGATGTTAAAAATCTTAGTGGAGGGGCCATTTTAAAATGAACTATGACATTTATGAGGATGGTTAAAATATTTATTCAATAAATGCAACTTAAAGGGTTTGTGTCACAAAGCATATTATACATTTTTCAAACAGGCAACTGGACCTAAATACTTTTTTATAATTGCATGTAATTCAACATTTATTATAGCCAGTGAGCTATTTGATCAAATGTATTTGTATAGCGCCACCTGCTGTTTGTTCTTTTCCTTATTTTTTGTCCGTCTCACTGAGCTGGTCGAACATGCTCAGTTTAAAGGGGTTTTCTGAGACTTTAGAACTGATGACCTACCCTATCAGTGGTGGTCCAACACCCAGGACTCCTGCCGATCAAATGTTTGAAAAGGCAGCGCTCACAATAGCTCCGCGGCCTTCTCACAACTTTCCCTAGACCAGTGACGATACGTTCATCGATCATGTGGTCTAGGCGCAGATAATCCCCATCTTAGTGAATGGGGCTGAGCGCCATACCAAGCACAGCTGCCATACTATGTACGGCGCTGTCCTTGGTGTTAGGTCTGGGCCTTCTGCCACACCTCCCGCTGTCTCACCTGTCACTCACTGCCCTTTGCTTTCTCTGCCAGATGGGGCAGACGTGTGCCTGCCAGACATGTCCTCTGGCCACACTACCTCCGTGCTCCATCCCATGGGGGCGTGGGCTCACCACTTCCTGTCATTTATTACTCCAAAGGCGTGTGCTTCCTGTCTCCCAGCACACCCCCTGGGCGGGGTTACAAGGCTAAATAGCAGCTTCCCCATCCAGGAAGTTGCCTGAGCATTGAGTTACTATCAAAGGTGTTCTCATCTGATCTTCTGTGTTGGACCCAGCCTTTTTGACCATTCTGTTTGCCTGCTGTCTGCATCAACTATTGGACCTGTCTGACCCTGAGCCTGTCTGATTCTCTGTACCACGCTACTATCTGATGCCGCGACAGTCACAGGAGCACCGATGCCTCCTCAAACAGCATCTACAGTGTTAAGGAAGTGGCACCACTGTGTCAACCAACTGATTTTGCTTTGGACTAATCCTATGGGAGTTATTCTGGCAGTCCACTGTTTTTCACCCTTAAACCCCTGTATAGGGATCTGGACTTTGCTGCAGGGAAACCACCAGGCCACTACCTACTGGAGACTAGTAGTCTCTATGTGATTGCCAGCTGACCCATGGGGATCAGAGACACCGATGCAGGGCACCAAGGGGTCAGGTTAAAATCGTAGTCAGGAACAGGCCAAGGTCAGGGACGTCAGAATTCACGCAATACAGGAAATGGTCCGAGGTTAGAGCAGGCAGCGTTGGATCAATACTTAGGTCAGGCACAGGTCAGGTCAGACAACAGAGGGTCAGAATACAATAAATGGGTAGAAATGGGCAGACAGCACACAGGCCTTTTTAGGAACATAGCAAGTGAAGGAACCTATTGCTCAGACACCTTCCCATAAGGGAAGGTGTCGTAAGTACCTCAGGGTTGCCAGCAATTGGCTGGTAGAGATTAGCATGCACGCTAGCTGGCCCTACAGGCCAAATAGAAGAGGCCCTGCTAGCAAGCAGGCAGAAGACTGAAGAGACAGAGCAGTCCTGGAGCCGGGAAGAATGCCTGTAACATGTAGATTGATGCTTCTCCATAGTTAATCTGCAGCCCTTATCTTTAATTTCCTACCTCCTCATACACACTAATTTAAGCTAAATTATTACTAAAATGATACAAAGGTATCTCAAATGACTGTTTAGGAGCTGTTCAGGAACTACAGATAGGACTACAGATCTTGCTGACAGAGCACCTCTCTGATGGATTCACTGAGAAGGAGAAGTAACACTGTGCCAATGCACAGGCACGGAAAGCTGTAGAGAAAGAATTATTGAAGATTAAAAAAACAGTAATTTTAAAAAAAAAAAAAATTTTAGCCTAAAATAAGTATAATGGAAGCAAAAATCATTAATAAACATGTCCTAAAGGTGTTCATATCCTTTAAGTGGTCACTGTACTGTCACATAACTTATAATCAATAAGCACAAATCAATAGTACATCAGAGAAAAATTTCTTATTTATCAAATGCCCCCCCCCCCGCCTTCTTTTCTAAACTACCTATCTGCAGGCAAGACAGGCTGCCATCCTATAGAAGTTTATGGAGAGGGGAGGGGAAAGGGAGTAGGAAGAAGTGCAGAGAGAAACATGAGAGTAAGACAGACATGATTCAGCAACTATTGGTAAGTGGTATATCTTTCCCCAAGTGCTTTATTCACATCTGCTCAGATCTGCCATTTAATGTCCAATATGTGGGGTCCGAATGATTCTAAGTGTCAAACAGGAAACAGAATCTGCTGTCTCCATGTTTTTTCTATGGGGAGCAGTTAGTCACCGCCCACCAACTCAGGGACCACTGAGAATTAGAGATGCAGCCTACAAAGAAGAAACCTTATAAAAATGTCAGATACAAGTCATATTATGGTCTGGTATAGTGCTATCATTTATGTATATATACACATATGGCAGCTTATTCTGAAAAGTCATCTGTTACCACAGCTAAGCTTTAAAGGAACCTGTCGCTAGGCTTGGATGCATTAAAAGACCGTCATGTTGCTATGCACTTGACGTCTAGCATATCAAAGCTGGCTGGCCTATCCTAATGATAGAACATCAATATTATAGTCCCGGAATAACCTTTTATAAAGGTTGCCCCGTTACAACTCATCCCTATCCACAGAATAGGTCCAGCCTTTGGGGCCCAGGGAAATTCGGGAGAATGGGGGCCCACGTTCCCTCATTTGAATAGAGCGGCAAACGAGCATGCACTCTGCCGCTCCCTTCAGCTCATTGGGAGTACCGGAGATAGCTGAGCTGTTATCCCATAAAGGTAGTCCCATACATTTTATTGGACATGCATGCATGTCTGCCACCCCATTCAAGCAGTGGAATATGGGCTCCCTTTCCTATGATCAGTGTGACCCCACCGAGCAGACACTAATTCCCTATCCTGTAACGGGACAACCCCTTTAATACTATAATGGCAGTTTACATGCTAAACCAATATAAAATATTAAATGGATCCATATACATTTTTTTAACCCTACCACAATTATTTTTAAATACCCTGTCTATGCCCCTTATGCCAATTATACTGCCCCTTTCTGCTCACAATGCAATTCCTCTGGAAAGGAGAAAGCAATGGAACAAGGGCTGGCTCCTGTCACTCCAGTGGCCCCATAAGGAGCTACATAGTCTGTTCAAGTAAAAGTTTCTCCAAGCTATCCTATCCTATCTGCAGCAAAGAATCACTTTCAAAATTAATCTAACTGGGTCTAATATATATATAAAAAAAAAAACACTGGATACAAAATATAGGAATCCAATGGAGCTTCCTTCCTCGATAAATAATTGCAAGGCTGGATTATTGCACTAGATTTATGGCTGTAAGGATAAAATATAATCCCTCTGATGCTACAGAGTGAAACTAGTTTCTAAACCTCCCCTAGTTAAGATTTGTTTTCACAGCAAGAATGTACAGGGATAAGCCAAAGGATATGTGGGTTTTTAATTGTATAATAACTCATCCTCTTAATCAAGATTTTAATGAGAATGTAATTTGGTGGAACATTAACCCTCGCTCATGAACATTTTAATATGCTTTTCGTAGTGATTCCAAGCAGTATATCTCGCCTTTTACCTTGTATTTTCATAAGCAGAAATGTCTATATCTATTTCTAAGGCACATTACATAAGTATACAGTGCATAAGGATGATAGATGTCTCAACCCATCTGTGTTATAGGGCTGCGAAAACAACAGAATTTTCCCGCTACGCAGCCCTATTAGGAGCTCGGCAGCCAGATCATTTGGATCTGTCACTTCTAAATGAGCTCCATTTAGTGCGCGTTTAATGTTTGTAATGCATATTCTTTGCTCTAATGTCTCGCAAATGAAAATAATACAGAAATGTTATGTCTATTGCAGCTATAAAGGAAAGATAGAATAAGAAGAGACCTCGCTTTATCACCTTGAATTACAGTGTTCATAGCGCTGACAGAGTTAGATAACGTTAGCTTCATTTTTATATTACTAATATAAGATTAGAACATATGTCAATTATGCCTTTCTATTGTGTGTGGGGATTCAGTATTATTTATAGAGATTGACATTGTCAAAGGCTCGAATGCTAAGAGGTGTATGGGTTGCCTATGACTATCATCAAAGTCAAGAGGAGAGACCAGGTCTTATAGTGTGGACCATTATCATAAGTAGTCAACAGGTCTTCTCAGACCTAACCGTTTCCATAAGGGTGAAGTAGGTCTCATAGAATTGACCATTGCCATAAGAAGTCAGTAGGTATGCTGAGAACTAACCATTGCCATAAGGATAGAGCAGGTCTCATAGAATGGACTATTATGATAAGAAGTCAGAATGTCATATTATTTTTATAAGGAGTAAGAAGGTCTCATAGGGTGGACCATTGCTATAGGGAGTCAACAGGTCTTCTCAGACCTAACCATTTCCATAAGAGGGAAGTAGGTCTTATAGAATTGACCATTGCAATAATGAGTCAGCAGATTTTTGAAAACCTAACCATTGCCATAAGGATTGAATAGGTCTCATAGACTGGATCATTATCATAAGAAGTCAGTGAGCCGTATTATTTCCATAAGGGTGGAGTAGGTCTCAAAGGACTGACCATTTCCATAAGTAGTCAACAGGTCTACTGAGATCTACCTAATTACATAAAGGTGGAGTAGGTCTCATAGAATTGTCTATTGCCATAAGGAGTCCGCAGGTCTTCTGAGATCTAACCATTGCCATAAGGATAGAACAGGTCTTATAGAATGGACCATAATCATAAGATGTCAGTGGGTCAAATTATTTCCATAAGGATGGAGTAGGTCAGATAGGACTGACTATTGCCATAAGGAGTCTCATATCTAATCATTGGCATAAAGATAGAATAGGTATCATAAGGGTTACATATTTCTGCAACTCTTCATTTTGACAGTACAATTCATATTTCATAAGTGCATCTTATTTCACAAAGTCAAATGTAGGTGAAATCCGGATCAAAGTCCACATCGGATACTTCAATTCGTTCAACCCTAGTCATAAGAAGTCACCAGATAAGGTGAGAATAGGTCCCAAAAGACTGACTGTTTCCATAAGAATTCAACAGGACTAGAAATGAGCAATTCAATTCTAAACTAATCTAATTCATCTTGAATTTCCTAAAAATTTGGATTCTACCTGAATACGAATCTTTTGATATTCGATTCAGACAAATCTCTCAAAATGACGTATGCCATTTTACAGGTCACAAGACAGAGAAGGCATTTGCCACTAAAAAGGCCATGTTTTAAGCGTTCAGTGCTGCAGTAAAATTTGTGGTAAAACCTTTTGGGACGTATTTCGGTCGAAAAACTAAATTTATTCAGCGTTTAGCGCTGCAGTTATATGTGGTAAAATCTTTATTGAAGTATTTTGGTCGAAAAACGGAATTAATTCAGCGGTCAGCGCTGCGGTTATTTGCGGTAAAATCTTTAGTGACGTATCTTGATGAACTTTGCAACTCTTCGGGGCTCAAAGCTTTGTCTTCTCATTGTCTGTAGCTACTAGAGGCCTGTTCATGCCAGGCAGGTCCCCCCAGAAGTATCTGGGTCGATGAGCAGCCGATACCGCACTTGCATCAATCTTGACAGTATTCGTCAACAGGTGGATAGAAATTGTTTTTTTTAGAATGCGGATTCTCTCCTATCTTAGGCAACACCTAATTGTTATTATTAAATGTATAAAATATTGAATATTAAATTGACCCAAAACTTGATTAAAATTATAAGAAAAGTAAACATAAATTTGCCAATATATTATCCCAATCTTCGAGGGAAATTTTCTGACAATCAATTTACCAAGCCTTTTGTGCCAGAGAACGTGTATTATTAAACCGTGTTTTAAGCAATACTTTATAAAGTTGAGAAATTTTAACCTTCTGTTCTGTCCCATATTTCCTATAAATAATTAGACGAAGCAGCCACTCTGTGGCCTCCTCATGCTGCTGCCAACTCCACAATCTCTCGTCGTGGTGCCACTCTGTGGCCCCCTCATGCTGCTGCCACCACCTTCACACTATGTCACCTTGCCACTCTGTGGTTTCCTGATGCTGCCGCCACCTCCACGCTCGGTCATTGTGCCACCCTGTGGTCTCTTCCTGATGCTGCTACCGCCGCCACCTCCACACTTTTTTTGAAAAAATCGCTCATCTCTAGTTAGAATGTTGCCCGAAGTGAATTTCAAGGAATTCGCTGATCCCTAACCAGGCAAAAGACATTATTTTTGTCATAAGGAGATAGATGAGAGAGGTATAGAGAGAGTTTTCCAGTCAGTAGTTTTTCAATTCCGGTATAATCGAATTTTACCCAAATCCAAATTTCTTGGCCGATTTGGATGTATTGGACCTGAAATGAATTTTAGGAGATTTGTTCATCTCTATATCATATGACTGACCAATAGCATAAAAGGTGAAAACGTTTAATAAGACATAGCCATTGCTATATAAAAAGGGGTCCTTTAGGGTCTCTTACTAATGATGAGCGGCAGGGGCAATATTCAAATTTACGATATTTCATGAATATTTGGGAGAATATTCAATTCGCGATTATTTTTTGATTTAAAAAATCGGCAATATAATATGCGCGTATAGCATGCGCAATACAGGCGTGGGTCACTGTTGCTAAATTTTTCAAGTTGCTAGAAGTTTCCTGAGACTGGAGAAAATTGTTGGCACGGCAGAACATTACAATAGCTTTATATGCAGATAGAGTGCTCCAATATATTCGCGATTGCGCAAATCGGCAATTAATGATGCGTATATTTTTGCGCAATACGTGCAACTTCACATTTTAGCAGGTCTGACTACATATTACTGTCACGAGGGTGTCAATAGCCACGTCTGACTCCGTTATACCCGGGGTCAGGAAGTCGCAGCGGGTGGCTGCGCGCTCTATGTCTAAAGATCACGTTGTTTCTTAGTGATTGTTTACTGTGTTTGCCTTGCAATCCTTTTTGTCTCACTCAGGGATCCGTAGCTTCTCCTCCTCAGCTGTTTCTTGTCTGCCACTCCCAACCTCCTTATATTCTCCTCTCACACTTCTCTAGTTGCCAGTTATAGAGCTTCCTGCCTGGACATCTATACTGACCCACTGGAGCTGTGAATCCTGGTTGTTGTTCCAGAGTGCTTCCCTCCGGATCCCTGTTGGGCTTTTTGTTGTCTCCTGTTGTCGCCCACCTGGGATTATATGTTTAGTCTGTATTGTCTGTCCTCCCCTTGGTGTTTTCCTTTAGAGCTAGTGGTGCGGACTAGTGTTCCCACCGCCCTGTTCACTATCTAGGGCTCATCTTAGGGAAAGCCAGGGTTTTAGGCACGTGATCGGCGTACGGGTGAGGAACCCGTCTAGGGACGTCAGGGCAGCCAGGTGCCAGCCGCAAGGTGAGTCAGGGGTCACCACCTTCCCTCTCACTTGGGCAGGGCCTTCCTCTTTCCCTCCCTCTGTGTCACGTATGTGATAGTCACGCCGATCGTGATAATTACTGATTGGTGCACTAAGTATTGTTGTGGACTTGTGACATCATAGCACTATGTCTGTAGCATGTCTGTATGGACAGCTACACTATATCACTATCTAACCTACACTGACTATCTCCCACCAGTGGGGTCGCCAGGGGGGGGCCAGAGGGGGCCACGCCCCCCCCTACATCATGCTGGGCCCCCCCATGTGCCCCCCCAACTAAAGTGCGCCCCCCCGCCCAAAGTGAGCCGCCGCCGCCGGGCACAGGGAGATGAGCGCTTCCATTGCGCTCATCTCCTTACTACTGCCTGTGCCAGTGGCGGTGCAGGGGAGGGAGAGGCGTGTCCCTTCCCCTTGCTCTGATAGGCTGCAGGCACTAGGCCGGCAGCCTATCAGAGGCCGGCGCAGACGGCGCGATGACATCATCGCGCCACCTGAGCCATACAGCGTGGGACACAGGCCAGAAGAGGCCTGCATCGCATCGCTGACACTGAGGTAAGTATAAGTGTTCTTTTTTTTTTTCTTTTTACAATAGTGACACTGAAGGGGGGGGACTTAATAATGGCACATGATGGGGGGGACTTAATAATGGCACATGATGGGGGGACTTAATAATGGCACATGATGGGGAGGACTTAATAATGGCACATGATGGGGGGGACTTAATAATGGCACATGATGGGGGGGACTTAATAATGGCACATGATGGGGGGGCTTAATAATGGCACATGATGGGGGGGGACTTAATAATGGCACATGATGGGGGGGACACTTAATAATGGCACATGATGGGGGGACTTAATAATGGCACATGATGGGAGGGGGACTTAATAATGGCACATGATGGGGGGGACTTACTTAATAATGGCACATGATGGGGGGGGACTTAATAATGGCACATGATGGGGGGGACTTAATAATGGCACATGATGGGGGGGAATTACTTAATAATGGCACATGATGGGGGGACGACTTAATAATGGCACATGATGGGGGGGACTTAATAATGGCACATGATGGGGGGGACTTAATAATGGCACATGATGGGGGGGACTTAATAATGGCACATGATGGGGGGGACTTAATAATGGCACATGATGGGGGGGACTTAATAATGGCACATGATGGGGGGACTTAATAATGGCACATGATGGGGGGGGACTTACTTAATAATGGCACATGATGGGGGTCCTAATACTGGCACATGATGGGGGGCTTATTACTAGCACGTAATGGGGGGCTTATTACTGGCACGTAATGGGGGGCTTATTACTGGCACGTAATGGGGGGCTTATTACTGGCACATTAATGGTGGACACTATAGGGGCATCTACTGAGGCAACAAAAAGAAGGGGTGTTTTATATGGGGGGCTCTGTACAGTAGCATTTTATACTGGGACACATTATGGTGGGTACTATGGGGAAGGGGGGAGAGGAGTACTATGGAGTCATCTACGGGGGCACTAAGAAGGGGTAATTTATACTTGCAAAATTATGGGGGACACTGAGGGCATCTACTGGGGCATTTTATACTGGTACATTATGGGGGGCACTAGGAGGAAGGGGGAGAGGAGCACTATGGGGGCATTTACTGGGGGCACTATATAGGGGTATTTTATACTGGCACATTATGGGGGACATTAGCTCAACTGGGGGCATAAGGGGGTATTTTTTGCATTGTCACATTATAAGGAGAATTATTTCTACTGGGGGGCATAATGGTGGGCTTTATTACTCCCACATGGTATGACCCCCTAGTAGCAGCACCAGCCTCTCTCTGCTCTGCTATCCCTCTGCCCCTTCTCCAAATCCTAATTATGAAATCTTTCTCATTAGGATAAAACACAACATCAGCTCCGCCGAGCCCCCGGACAAAGTGTGGAAGTGGCGACCGAGATCCCCAAGGGCCAAGCCAAGTAACTGTAAGTGTTCATGTGAAATATGTTTATGTTATAGACATATAGCCTACACTGTGCCCCACAATATACAGTATACCGCTACACTGTGCCCCACAATATACAGTATACCTCTACACTGTGCCACACAGCATACCTCTACACTGTGCCACACAGTATACCTCTACACTGTGCCACACAGTATACCTCTACACTGTGCCCCACGATATACAGTATACCGCTACACTGTGGAGTCTGTTCAATAAGCACCCTTGTTCTGTGGCGGCGGACAGAAAATAATCTGGAAGTGCCCCTCCCGAGACCAGGCTCTGGATCCGCCACTGGTCTGGACAGCTCACAGGAGTGTACATTTCTTCTAAACTGTAATCCGTATCCTCTGAACTGCAGAAATGAGCGCTCGCTCGATAACAACTAACAGGCAGGACCTGTAGGCTGTAGCCTGGCCCTGTTACCGAAGCTAGCCGAGTGGTGTAAGGTTAAGGTACTAGTAGAGATGAGCGGCTGCTGAATCCTGATTTAAAGTTAAAGTTACTGCAGGATATGGATTACGGTTTAGAAATGTAAAATGTACACTCCTGTGAGAGGCGAGGAGGGAGATCTGTGGATGACACTGTTATGGAGGGGGAAATGGGGATGACACTGTCATGGGGTGGATCTGTGGATGACACATATAGCATAAGATGCTATACATTACACGGTATGTGGCATCCACAGATCCCCCCCATAGCAGTGTCATCCACAGATCCCCCTCTCTATAAAAGTGTCATCCACAGACAGCTGGACTTTTCTTCCCTGTTGCGGTTTTAGGTATTGGGTAAAGTATCGCAGCATTTCTAAGCGTACTTGTGTAAATGTATCGTTGTTATAGCTGCCCCCCCTACTTTTGTCCTGGCCCCCAGTGTGCCCCCCCAAAATTTGAAAGCTAGAGACGCCACTGTCTCCCACTAACTATCTGTATTATACATATGAGCTAACTAACTATCTAATGTAATGACTCAGCAAAGCCCAGAGCACAGCAATGACACTCCTCTCTCTCTATCAGAACTCCAGAAACTACAGAAAATGGCTGCTGGGGAGGTTCTTATATAGTAAGGGGTAGGCAACTTTCCTATTGGTTACTAGGGATGTTGCTAAGCTCAGACAAAAACATTGCAGCCTTCTCATTGGCCCACAAGCAAGAAGGGAGGTTACTGATAAAAAAAAACATCTAGAATATTCAAGAATACAAATATATAGCACTATATTATAAATCTTCGCGAATTCTCGAAGTGGCAATATTCGCAATTAAAATTCGCGATTTGAATATTTGCGCCCAACACTATCTCCTACGTGACTATGGCAATTAAGAGACCATTATTTACAATGATGTAAAAACCCCTTTAAAGGTATTATTTCTGAGGAACCACTAATAGGAGCTTCCATCTCTCCTCCATTCACCCATAGAGACAGAAGGAAAGGTGACAGAAGTTTATAGAAAAAGCACAAGACAGGGTAAACATCGGTCTAAAATATCATCACTTTTCCCGCAAACCCTTTTATCTCCCTACCACGAGGATGCTTGTATCATCCAAATTATTTGACTCCTTCTTTACCCTCTTTGAAAAATGTTCAACTCCTATACTCCAATACTGGCACACGGATCATATTTTATGGATATTGTAGGCTATTACAGGCTCATGGTGAGAGAGGTTAGTTAAAATCACGTTATTTATCTCTAACCCCATAAAAAAAAGTGAACTTCACCATTGCTTTTGACACTCTTGACTGCAGCAATACATTCCCTGGCAAATTCTAATCCATCAGAATTGTCTCCGGTGCTGGAGATAATGGTATATTACTTTACTGGGGAATATTATCCTGACCTACTTTCCGCTCCTCACTTTATAAAGGAACAGAAAGGTGCTTTATTACAAGACCTGACAATATTTAACATAAATATTTAACAACCAGAACGTTTCAGATCCAAGGGATGAGCTCTAAATCACCCAGGACTTCGATACTTCTAGAAAACATTGAAAGACATTTTTAACCAAGGAATAATATGCAAGAAGCAATAACCTCAAGCTCTGTAATAGTCCATAGGTTGGGTGGAAGATGGTTCTTAGCTTATGTGTCTGTTTGCAGGGATCCAGCAGATACAAGGCACAACTTATTAGCATTAGGGCTCATTCACACGACTGTAGGAACGGGTCCGTACCCGGTCCGAAATTTAGCGGAACGGGTGTGGACCCATTCACTTCACACACAGTGTGTTGTCCACATGCGTGGTTCCATTCCTCATCCCTGCAAAAAATATAGAGCATGTCGTATTCTGGTCCAAAATTGCGGAAAAGAATAGGCATTTCTATATTGGTGGCCATGTGTGATAGTGTGAATGAGCCCTTAGGGTGCGTTTACGCAACCGTATTTTTGGTCGGTGTTCAATCCACTTTTTTGTGCAACACACGCAGATCCATTGTTCACAGTGTGGTTCACTGTGACAGTTTTGGCTGTGTAGGCTGGCTGCATGCCCTCTCGCGTACTGGCTGCAGGCTGTCTCCTGGTTATGCTGGTTGCTTGGGCTGCGTGCTGGCTGCAGTGTTTTGTGGAACTGCTGCCTGTGAATGTTTGCTCTCCCCGTGTCTGCTTCTCTGTGCAGTTCTTATCACTGTTGCAGTGCAGGCTGGCTGCTGACTCCCTCACGTACTGGCTGCAGGCTGACACCTGTGTATGCTGGTTGCTTGGGACTGCATGCTAGCTGCGGTGTAGTGTGTAAACTGTGGCCTGTGTTTGTGGATTCTCATGTCTGCATCTCTGTGGCTCATGTCTCTGATGGTGCTGGCTGCGGCCTTGTGTGTGAACCTGGCCTTAGTATGGACGCATGTCTGTTGAGTCTGGTTTGTGCTCTGGCGTACTGGCTGCAGTGGTCTCCGTGCATGCTGGTTGCCAGGAGCAACATCCAATACTGCAGCCTGTGTGTTCTCTTTCCTGTTCATGCAGGCTCCCCTCTTTGTTTGGTTCTAATGGGGTTAACTTCCCCTGGTCCGTTCCTGGGTGTGACTTATCTGGTGCCCTCGTTATCCAGCTTTTTCCCAGCTGCCCTTGTTTGTGGTGTCACCTGGTAATGCATTGTTGCTGCTTTGTCTGATGTTGTTGATACCTGTTCTGTGATGGTGTTATTGCCTTGTCTGCTCTCTGGTACCTTTTCTGTGATGGTGTTTGGTGTTATGTCTTTGTCTGATCTGTAACTGCCCTGTTTGATGTTTATGTTATCCTTGTCAGCCTTGCAGTGCTCTACTGCATCTGATTGTATCCTGTCCTATGTCCTGCCGGGCAGTGCCTACTGCTTCTGATCCTTGTCTGTTCTTGTCTGCCTCTAGTTCCTTTCTGCTTCTGTTCATGTCCCATGTTTGTCCTGCCTTCATGAGATGGCTCCGGAGGGAAGATCTCTAGTCTGTGTGCAGCTCTGCCTGAGACCGCCATGCTTCCATTCCACTTGGGGTCCAGGTATCTGCTTCTGTGCTGGTTCCCGTCCGTCTTGTTGTCTGTTCCATGTGCTGTGTTTGTATGGGTTCCAGTTCTGTTGCTGTCTGTTTAGCTGGTGCTTGCACCTGTGTGCTTCTCTGCAGGTAGGCGCCAAGTGTACCGGGACTTTTCGGCCCAATTCATCCCCACCACCAGGGGCTCTGTGAAGAACAGGCCTCACTGGCTCTCTGGGTTTTGCCTCTGGTCTGCCGGTGCACTTGGTTCTGTGGTAGTGCTACCACTATTGTCTAACCTGCTTACTGTCATGTGTTTTTATTACATTTGTAATAAAGTTCTCTGAGGGTCCGTGGTCCATTTGGCTGTGTCCTGTTTGCATGACGTCCCGGAGGTCTGCCTTGGCCTTCGGCACATGACACCCATTTATTGGTATGGGGCTCTGAAAAAATGCAGACAGCACACAGATGGCCATGAATTATAGAACATGTTCTATTCTTGCCCGTTTTGCAGACCACATGCATTTTTTAAATGGGATGCACCTGGACCTCATCCGTATTTTTGGTATCCGTAATTTGTGGACTGCAAAACCGGTGTATGCACCCTTAAAGGGATTTCTTGAACAGATTTTTACATTCTGTACCTATTTAGATCAAATGCAAAAAGAAATTAAAGCATATCTGTGCTTTAAAAAAGCTTTTTGCTAGGTCACAGCGACATAGCAAAGGTTTTGGTGGCGATCTGAGTGCTAAGATTACTAGATGAGGAGAAATAAGTGATCACATTGAGTGCTCTTTCTCCTCACTGCTGAAGATAATTACAGAAAGTCTCTAAGCCTGTCTCCTGCAGTGAGGAGAGACAGCACTGTGTGAGTCGAACCCCCACCAATGAAAACTTTTGATTGCTATCACACAGCAAAATTCTAATTTTTATTTTTTAATATAGGAACACTTTAAATTATTGGCATACTTTTATTCACTGGACTATCAACATTAAAGGGGTTGTCTGAGACCTGTCATTTTTCTCCCCTGCCGGTTCCTACATTGTGCTCCGGTCCTCCCTGTTGGTGTTTGTTCTCCCGGCTGCAGCAATGACGTCCCATACACAAATATCACCACTGTACCAATGGCAGTCCATACACACATTTCACTGCTGCAGCCAATTACTGCCCTCATTAGTGATGTCCCCTATACTTCTGAGGCCAGTGATTGGCTGCACAGTGAGCTGTGGTTTATAGAAACTATGTGGTGAGCGTGGTGATGTCATTGCAGGTCCTTTTGCAGGTCATGATGAAAGAAGACCTGCGCGATCAAGACTGCGTGATCAAGTGGTTGAGGTGAGTTTTTTTTTATTATTTTTAACCCCCTCGATGGCCATTTTATTTGCCATTCTGTCTTAAGGATGCTATTAGTTTCCATTATAACGGAAAATAATAAAATCACCCGAACACCGAAACCGAACTTCAATCAAAAAGTCCGGGTTCGGGTCCAGGTACCCGAACTCGCAAAGTTCGTTACGAACCCGAACTTTGCAGTGCGGGTTCGCTCAACCCTAGCTATAGCCACCACTGCAATCCAAAACTGGTCGTACTTGCACACTATAGGACAAGCTGCAGGAATGTGCATAGGCCAACGCTTTTTTCTACAGTGTGCAAGCACGACCACTGGTGTTGGATTGCAAGGTGGTCGTAAACCCTGGAAACAAGCTGTGGAAAACTGAATCAAGCCAGCAAAGAAATTAATATGGACAATCACAATACATTAGTAAGTGCAACTATGAACTTTCTCTACATGATAACTGCCATTTGCTGAATTGAGACAACCCCTTTACGCAAGTCTGATCGCAATGCTAAAAGTCCAAACATAGAGGAAGTTAAAGAGCCAGGACAGGAAGTAAAATACAAGGAGGGGACTTAAAAAAGTATATCCAGAAATCCATCCACCCTCTTTCTGTAAAAAAATATTGCATAGTATAGTCACATATAGACTGTTAATCAATAAAAAAAATTGCAGCAAGAAATATAATAAGGCTTCAGGGCCCAAGTTGTAGTTGGGTCAAAATTGACAGAAGGCAGGGCTAATACAAATAGGTGGGATCAGCAATACCATATTACAGCACAAAATACTGCCCCAGCAGAGCCAACTTCCTCAGTGCAACAATAAACTGCCTCAGCAGCATAAAAAAAACAAAAAAAAAACAGTATCACAAAATACCTCCCAGAAGCTGCCCCTCTGTGATGGCCAGATAATAAGTAGCTCAAGCAATGTACCATAGCCACAATCCTTTGACACTAAGGTAAACAAAATATCCAATATTCAAAGTGTGGATAATGTAATTGTTAAAACTTTTACTAGCTCAGATAAAATAAACTGGTGCAACGTTACACATCATCATAAAGAGAACGGCTCAACTATAATGACATAAGTGGATGTACTGGATAAGTAAGCTTATATACCATAAGAAGCAAGGAACGCATACATTCTTACCAGTCCTGCAGTGTTGGTCTCAAAATGTACTACCAATTCGCAGTCTTGGATCTACTGGAATGCTATTTCCTTGTAGGGGTAGCTTTATATCAGGGGTGTCTTGGTGGGCGGAACTGCAAAGGTGTGAGGGCATATGGTGTAAGTATCCCTATTATGCCCTATTGGGACAGTGGGTAGAATCTGGATACACCCTGCCTAACACATACAGAGCACCCGCCCCACAGGGGCGATCCCGTGAGGAACCTGTCCCTGGCCCAGGCAATTCCCGATTTTGGCCCTCTTAACACCATTCCCTATACCTGGTGTTTCATCTCAAAGGTGGAGAATCTTCAGGGGAAAAGCAGGTGGTGATGGCCAGCATCAGCTGCCAGGTTCTGTCCTCCTACTCTAGTTTCCTCAGGATGGCAATACAGTTGAATTCAGTAACCTGTAGTCGCTGGCCAGGTACATAACTACTTGACACCCCCCACGTTAATTAACTCTGGGAGTGATAGATCGATAGATTAAATTGATTAGATTAGAGTGATAGATTACTTACCTGGCTCAGGTGGCCCCCTGGTCATCGGCCCACAGGTAATTTCCCTGTAGAATCTATGGTCAATCTACCCCTGCGTGGCATTTACAGTCAACTAAGCCCTTATTAAAATGTATCCCATATTTGCCAACTTTCAGTAGTTGACTTCTTATAGGTAACTGTGCTGCATAACATGTTCTTCTGAGGAGGTTCTGCCCTTTTCTCAGATGGCTCCTCCTCTTTTTGTGACTCGTTACACCGCCTCAGAGCCCATGGAGATGTTGCAACTGAGCCACATTCAGATAGGGCTTCTTTACAGGATAAAGAAGCCCTCCATGCACTGTGTGAGATATTTGGGAGCTCCTACAAGAGTTCTGGAGGTATCCCCTTGTTTTGAGGAGTCTCCTAAACGTTCTGAGAGAGCTGGCAAAAAGGATGTATCCATGGCCTCGGGGAGTAGGTACAATTTAATAAGGATGTATTAAGGATATTTTGGGTGGGGGGACATCTCTGCAGTAGACCTCCAGGCAGTCATGCAGTTTGCCTCCATTGAAGTTACACCACTGGACATACTATTAAATGTAAATGTATATTATACGATTAAAGTCAGGATTTATTCCTCCAAATGATACTCAGATGGAGGAGACTATCATCATAACAGGGACATTCACTGCAAACGTTTAGCCTAGAGGCAGATCTACATAGAACGTCTCTCTTAATATTTTACATGCAAATGTAGTTCCCCTAATCAGTTTAATACAATATGCCCCTTTATGTTTAAATACTTCACAGTTGAATGAGCTGAAAGATTATTTCAGAGCTTATTACCGCTGTTTCACTCTCAGAGGAAGCAAAGATATTTATACGCCTTGACCTGATTGAGGAAGATCCATATCGTTAGGTTCTCTTTACTACAGGCAGGTTTGAGGCCTGAGCTCCACTCATGCAAACGTCTGATTGATGTGAAGCCAAATACTCGTAACCTTCAATAAGAGAACAATTTATAAACCGTTCAAAAGCTTTATTAAATAATGTGCATTTTCTCCAGAATAGTAGCAAGAAAATCATTGTTTTCCATTTCAATACCGTGGATATTAGATTGTCTGTCAAAATACTGATGGCTGAGTCGCTCAGTGAATGTTAGGGGGAAAAAAAACCTTGTGGGATTACAGAACTACAATATCAAATTCCTGGGGGATTAACTGGTTGAGAGAATTACTTCTCTGTCCTAATGCAGTGACCTTACAAGTAAGAAAGGCCTTTTAAATCTCAATCAGCCCCCTGCGACAGAAAATCATTTTCAAGTCTTGATTGAAAAAAAAAAAAGTCTAAAGATGTCATACACGGGAAGACTTTCACTCAAAAATGTATCCTAACTTTAAAGTTTTATTAAAGGGACCTTACCAAATTGAGATTTATTTATTGACATTTCTTAAACTCTAAATGGTGATGGTCTGACCAGTGGGGCAACCACTGGCCAAGAGAATGAGATAGCTATCAACCACCTGGTCATCCTTAGGAGACACTTATGTGTGATCACCTTCTAAAAGCATTAATGAGAGGTGCAGGAACCGTCAAGTACTCTTACTAACGCTGGGTTCAGACCTGAGCGTTTTACAGCGCGTTCCTACACGCTGTAAAACGCTCAACAGGCAAGAACCAATGATTCCCTATGGGAATGGTTCTCACCTGAGCGTTTTACAGCGCGTACGATCGCGCTGTAAAACGCCTGACGCCCCATGGAGTACAGGAGCTTCTTTGGGGCGTCTTGTCACGTGTTCCCGTACATAGACTTCAGCGGGAACGCACGACAATGGGCGTTCGCTTGTCTCTGTATGCGCGATTGCAAACGCCAGTACAATCGCGCATACAGAGCGTACGTTCAAGTACGCTCAGGTCTGAACCCAGCGTAAGGCTACAGCTTCAGGTTTATGGATGCAGCTTTGGCAAAATCAAAGAAAAAGGACAAATACTACTTCTGCTCTTTTTGGAATTCACGCTTAGCTTCCTAAACTGCATCTAGAAACCTGATTGTGTGGCTCAGCCTCCGGTGGTTTCATACACACTGTTTTCTGAAATAATCTGCAGTTTCTAGGAGAAAGCAGCCCTCCATGCGATTCCAAGAGTCCAGGAGATGGTCCCTTTTTCTGGAGGGTAGTCAAGTATGATATATTCATGTCCTTAGGATGTGGGTACAATATAATACAATAACAATATGACAAGCATGTATTAAGGACATTGCGAATGGGGCGACCTCTCTACAACAGATCTGCTGCTTGTGAATTGACCCTTGGGTGGTTTCCTACTTAGCCTTTTTTTAGAGAAACCCAACAGTTTTGTGGAGTTGTTATTTAAAAAAAAACAAATCCAGAAGTGGATTCAAGAAAAATGAAAAATGTAAAAGAAGAACTTAAACTTCTTCCCATTGGACCCACTTCAGGCTCAAAAATAGCATCACAAACTGCATTTTTTTAAATTATTATTTAAAAACATTGAAGCCAAATTCAGGGTGTAGATTTTGCATACTTTCACAAATGAGACAAAACCATGCAATTTTTCTAAAATATCTCATGTAAATATACCGTCATCAGGGCTCATGGGCCATAATTGTTTACCTTTGCTGTCATGTTAGGCATGAATAGCCCAGCACACAGCATTAATTTCCCCCTCAAAATGGCAGCCATCATGGCAAAATCCAAGGAAGTCCATGATAAGTCAATGAGGTCTATCAAGTGCCATTAGTGTCTGTCCTATGATGGATGAGGTATTCTGTTATTTTTATTTTACAGCTCCTATCACAATTAGGGAGGGAACTTGGACTGGAAGTGGGAAGAAAGCCGACAAAAGTGGTGGGCAGTTTTATGGGGACACTAACTGTTCAGTGAAAGGAGCCTATGCCCAAAACCACTCATGGATTGCATTTACTGTAATGTATTGACCCTGTCTTATAAAGGTTCATAAGTGAAATCATGCATCTAAATTGTAATAAATTGGATAGCCATCAAGCAAGATGTTCCAGTAGATACCGCACATCATCAGTAGTAAGCTAAGTAAGGAGTTTCCGTCGCAAATTCCATCATATCTTCCACAAAAAAGCAGCACAGCATCCAGTTTTCTCCAGTAAAATGCCCATGATGGAACTAGTTGAATCTCATTATGTGGGCAGTCAGAAGTAGTGTTGAGTGAAGCGAATCATTCAAAGCAGAACTCGGTCCAAATTTTAGGAAAATTTTGTTTCACATCAATCGAATTTCCTTGCACTTTGTGGTAACGAATCAGGTTTTCCTAAAATGGAGGCTGCACAGGTTACAAAGTGAAACTCAGTGTAGAGGAGACAAGCGTGGGAACGCAAGATCACCCATAATGCCATGCAGCCAGCCAATCTACAAATAGCCTTCCCCTGTGATGCCACAGCCCTATAAAACCCTCATCCCGCACGGTCTCCTCCATTGTATTGTGAGCTAAACATAGGTAGAGACATAGCAAGTGCTCATGCGCTAGGGACAGTGCTGCTGAAAATGATTAATAGAAGAATTCAATACCAATAAGATGGAAGCCTTTATTATTCCAGTGCCCAGGGTGCCAACCAATGCCATCCTTAGGAGGGCCAGGTCTTAATGATGACCATCCTCATCTTTTTCTGGCTTTACTTCCTAGAAAAGTCAGCAAGATGCAGAGAGAGGAGGAGCTGGATGTTCCCGATGACATATTTTCATCGACGTTAGATGATGTGGAAAAGGAGGAAAAGCAGATGGCAGAAGAAGGGCTCCCACCTGTAGGGCACAAGAGCGCTGGGGTTGGAGAAGTGGGTATGCCTGCATATTGTGTCCCCACCTAACCAGCCAAACCCCATACCATCAACAGCCACTGTTTAAAGATTCATTGAAGGTGTTGGGCGGCCAACAACAATGAAGAAGGACTATGCAGTGTGGCCCTGATTATTTAAAGAAAGTCAGCTCAGTCACTTCTTCACCGCAGCATGGCTGCAACCTGCCCGCAGCATGGCCGCTCCATATGGTCATACCCTAAGACTGCAAATTGCGGTCCCCAATGCACCGAACGGCCGTATGCAAGAGGCCTAAGGCAGAGTGGCCTGGGCATAACTGATTTATAGCGATTCCAAATAAAAGAATTTCGTAACAAATCAAATTTCCTGGTGAATTTTGGCGAAGCTGCCAAATCCAATTTTTCAAAACCTTGCTCGTCTGTAGTGAGAGGCCATTGGTGTCCATCGTGGGACAGATCCAAAACCGCATTGTGACTTCCACCATAAATGGATACTTTATGTTAGTCTACAACCGGGACCAGCAACCTCCAGACCTCCAGATGTTCTAAAACTACAACTCCCAGAATGCTCCTTTAATTTCTATGGGAGTTGTGAGATCAGCAGAGCCTGTTTGCATGATGGAAGTTGTAGTTTTACAGCAGCTGGAGTGCTGAAGGTTGCTGATTTCTGGTCTACAACATGACAAGAAGTGATATTTCAGTAGATTTTTTGAAGTTCAAAACTGATTTCTACATTAATATTTTTACAGTTTATACTGAGCATTTTCTTTGGAACAAGACTTAACATCTAGGTTGTAAAGGAGACAATGCATTTCTCTGTGGCCTAATTTGTAGCAGTGTCTTATTTAATTGGGAAACATATTTCTCAGGAGTCATTAAAAATTAAATGCAATCTCATGTTTTGTGCTGCAGCCTATAAGTTACATCTCATTGCTTTTCTACCTACATCCTGGACGGTACTGTTCTTCTTACACGTTTTAGTATTTCCGCACTGCGGGCATTGAGTCTTAAGAGGTCATTTTCTTTCAAGCCCGCCACATGTGGTGTAATCATTAATGTCAGCTGTGATCTGTCAGAATTAAAATAAGATAAGGATGTGTTTCTTGTGGACTTGAACATTTTCTTTCTAAGGGTGCTAGTATGTGATGCAGCTGAGCAGTGGTTACCGCATGTCAGGTAACCCGATGCTTCATCTGTACTGACAGCAAAACCACGTCAATTTGAGGTAAACCACTGAAATTCACGGTAATGTGGTTCACTGCAAATTGCTGTTTCCTGGCAAATAGAGATGAAGCACGGGATTACCGCGTGTGGTGGCCGTGGCTTAGCCACTTAAATCTGTCACCAGTAATTGCACTAGTACAACAGGACAATGGGGGAGATTTATCATCTCCCTGCACCAGAAAAGTGGCGTTAGAAAGTCACAAACATTTGTTTTTGCAACTTTTTACATTAAAAAAAAATATAGTCACAAGTGGCTTTTTTGTCCGCCGATGCCATTTTTTCAAAAGGGTGCATTACGAGGGCGGTGAAGGGTTGTGGCCAGCCCCCCCCCCCCCCTACAAATTTATCTTTATTTATGCTAGCTTTTTGGGGCAAATGAAACCAGAAATCTACGACAGCTCTGTTTAGGCGCACAGACTGCCACAGGAGGTGTCTAATTTATGACGAGACCTGCACTTCGTCATAAATTAGGTGCATCCGCCAGTCTTGATAAATCCCATGACCCTATATCTTGTAGGGCTTACTCACCTAAATGTGATGATCTCTTTCTCTGTGTGATCCATTGCTTCATTCGGCAGTAAAAATACTTTTAATCAATATGAAAATGAGCAGTTAAGGGCACCGAGGGTGGGTCCACTCCACTATGTGCACCCATGCTCCTCCTGCTTCCTCTGCCAGCCCCTTCTTCCATTCTTGATTGATAGAGACAGGTTCCTGCATAGTCATCTTTCCTAGCTCTGTCAATAAACAAGGAGTAGTTGGGGCTAAGCATGGAAGCAGGAGGAGCAAAGGTGCACAGAGTGGCTTAGACCCACCCTTGTTGCACTTAATAATCATGGTAGAGTAATACTTCACATATATACTTCTCTGCAAAAGCAGCCAAAACAAGGACACAACTATAGACCTGCAGAGGGTGCAATCCTTGAACCTGGAGTAGGGACAAAAGATACTACTGTTCCATGTGAGGAAATTAGGTATGATATATAGCGATAGTGAGGGGTGATGCTACAGATGTTACTTTGAAGCCCAGTATCTTGAGGTTGCACCCCTGAGCACCAACTTGGCAAGGAAGAGTTCATAGATCTTACCTAAGGGTTTTGCTACCTTTTCTTTCACAAAAAAATGATCGGAAAGGAGAGAAAACAGGCTCTAAAATATCCTAATAAGAGTTGCTTTGATGCAAATCAACACCAAGGAGAATTCTCATTTGGATGCTACCTGCTCTCTACTCTTTATATGCTGTTCTCACAAAATGTAAAGGGTCAGACATTGATTTACCGCCAGGATGTCGATTGGCACTGGAGCCTGTTTTATTTTTAGATGGCTTCCAACAAGAAATTTAAAGTACTGTACCATCAGAATGGAAAAATGAATAGGAAGGAATAGAGGTATCAGATATGCTCTGAGCCCTAGTGCTTGAAGGGGCCCAAATACCTCTCTACCAAATAAGTTACTGGTTAGTTAAATACTACATGGTAGGTGAGGGCTCTGTTCTTGTTGTTGGCTCCAAGAGCTTCAAGTTATGCCTCTATCTTTGCCCATATGTCTTATGATCCTTTCCACCACGGTCCTCTATCTTCATGAGTTCCTGTGCTTCTTATATAGTAGTTATTTTAGTCATCTTATAGGGGTATCAATGATATCATTGGAATCTATATTACTAATACAATTCATATCACATCCACATATGTAAAGAATTGGCGTATGTCGATATGGTTGAAATATATTACAGGGTGAAAAGAATTAAACTTATCTCAGAAACACTTGTCCAAGCCGGGCAGTATGTATCTAAAGAATTCAATATGTGGCTATGTAGGGATGGAAGCCATGTTTGGAAACTCGTAGTAGCCATTCCTGTCTCAACACTCGAGGAACTGTTGACCGATAGCTCACACAAGGACTCAACTATAGAAAAAGTCTCCAACATCTAGAACTTTCATCCACCCTTCTTAGGCCACTTTTGGAAGGGTGATGTTTCCATTTGGGTTCTGTTTAAAGTAGACAACACCCAGGACTCAACAATGACTGATTCAATTGAATGGGTACATTCACATAGCCAGGCATGGGATTCAGCCAGTTCCCTCCAGTTCACCAGATCCAGTTGTTAAAATTACAACTGGTTCACAGAACCATGTTACTGGCCGAGTCCCAATCCGGTGCTCTGGCGGCAGCAGGGCAGCTGGAGATGTTCACTTCCATTGCTTCACGCACCACTGATAGTTTAGCTGCTTAGTTGGGTGTTATGTGTGTAGTGTTTATAAGGTGTATTTAAGTGTATGTGTGTTGCATATATATGGTGTATATATATATATATATATACAGTACAGACCAAAAGTTTGGACACACCTTCTCATTCAAAGAGTTTTCTTTATTTTCATGACTATGTAGATTCACACTGAAGGCATCAAAACTATGATAATATATACACTGTAACACTGCCCCATCTTTGGAGAAACTAGTGTAGTGCACCCTAACTAGGCCTGTGTAAAGGATCTTACATGTGAAAATCACATTGTGACATGGGAGAATGATATGAGATGAAATACAGCATACAGGCATAATACAAGACATTAAGACACAATAAAAACAAGTTTGCGGTGCCCACAGCCACGTAGTGGGACACTGCACATGGCCGCTGATTCCACAAAGATGTCTACAGAACCTGTTCTATTAAACGCTTATACAAGTAGAGCCCCCCCCCCCCCCCCCCCCCCGACAGAGTGGAGAGGGTGTCAGCAGTAAGTTTGTGTTGACGTCACTGATTATTTTACCCTTCCTCTGATCCGTCAAAACAATAACCCCCAAAAAACAAATTCTGTATGTGGAGCATCTGCCTTCACTTGGTCAGCATTTGGTCAGTAATCCATCAGTATTGCTATAGCCCAAAAAAACAGGAATTGATCTAAAACAGAGATGACACAGGAACGGAATATTTGAATGTCTTCTGTGTTTTGTTCCCACTCCTGATTTTGGCTACCAAAGCACAAGTCAATTCTGATAGGACCATACAGTCCTTACAGCTGCTACACAAACAGGATCCGTTGAGCATCTCATTTTTCCTTCCTTCTGACAGATCAGAAGAAGGGTCAAATAAATGATGATGTCAGCCAGGCCGAAAGGCAAAATAGTGGCCCGTACATAAAAGAGGGAGGGTGGGAACAGCATGAGAAGTCCACAGAGTGGCCCTATGATATAGTGGTGAGGTGGAAGCAGCATGAGGAGACCACAGAGTGGCCCAATGATAGAGTCTGGAGGTGGCAGCAGCATCAGGAGAAGGCCACAGAGTGGCACAATGACAGTGTGGAGATGGCAGCAGCATCAGGAGGTCACAGAGTGGCACAATGACAGAGTGTGGAGGTGGTGGCAGCAGCATCAGGAGAAGGCCACAGTGTGGCACAATAACAGTGTGGAGGTTGCAGCAGCAGCATAAGGAGACAACATAGTGGCACAATAACAGAGTGTGGAGGTTGCGGCAGCATCTGCATCAGGAGGAGACCATAAGGTGGCACAATTACAGTGTGGAGGTGGCAGCAGCAGCATCAGGAGGAGAACACAGGGTGGCACAATGACAGAGTGTGTAGGTAGAAGCAGCATCAACAGGAGGCCACAAAGTTGCAAGGTGATATTGTTGAGGTAGAATCAGCATCAGGTGACCACAGAGTGGCAAGGTCACATAGTGTGGAGGTGGCAGCAGCATCAAGAGACCACAAAGTGGCAAGGTGACATAGTGTGGAGGTGGCAGCAGCATCAGGAGACCACAGAGTGGCAAGGTGACATAGTGTGGAGGTAACAGCAGCATCAGGATACCACAGAGTGGCAAGGTGACATGGTGTGGAGGTGGCAGCAGCATCAAGAGACCACAGAGTGGCAATATAACATAGTGTGAAGGTAGCAGCAGCATCAGGAGACCACAGAGTGACCCGGGGACAGAGTGGGGAGGTGGGTGGCAATACTAGTACCAGCTGAAGATGGTGGGTGAAAGACAGAGCACCGGCATCAGATGTGTGGCATCAGGCTCGTGGCAGCATCAGAATAGTAGCTGAGGCAGGTAGCCAGAAGAGACCGGTCTCTTTTGTCAAAGTGTTGATGTGGCACCATGGATGATCTAGTCTGATGCATCAGGCATTGGTGGGTGGAAATCCTGGCTGATCCATGCCTGATTTATCTACACAAAGGTCAGTCTCTCCACATTTTGGGTGGACAGGCGAGCAGTGATGGCTAGTTTGCAGTGTTCGCCAGCGAACACATGCGGTGTGACATCTTTAGTAAGGTTAGACTCACCCGTCCGGCGATGCACAGGTAAGTCCTTACCTGTGCCTGTGCCGCGAGCCGGTCTGAAATCAAATGTGGTCGCCGGGAGCAGGCAGTTCCGAGAACAGCCCGATGAAAGGCCCCGGGGGCTGTTCTGGAAACTGCCTGCTCCCAGTGACTGCATTTGATTTCAGATCGGCTCGCGGCACAGGTAAGGGCTTACCTGTGCATTGCCGGACTGGTGAGTCTAACCTTACTAAAGATGGAAGCCCGCATGTGTTCGTCGGCCACAAATCCAGTATGGCTGCACAGTAGTCTAGCAGATCTTCAATGTGGGGTGGCAAGGTGCTGTACAAGTATGCCACCACCTGCTGGTTCAGGTCCTACTCCAGGTGTAGCTGCTGCTGGTGAGTAGTTTCTTCACTAGGTGGGTGAAGAAAGCTGCTCATCAGAGACTCTAGACTCAAGTTGCTGCTGATGGAGCTGAAACTGCTCCTACCCCTCCACCCTGCCACAGCAGCCATGGCAGAGGAACATGAGCGCAGAGGGCCCCCTCCCGGTCAGACCTGCAGATAGACAGCGGACAACTGACTACATAGGATGTCTCTATAGTAGTTCAATTTGTCTTCCTTCTTAGCGGGTGTAAAAAAAAGGCCCCAATTTTGGACCGGTAACAAGGGTCCAACAAGGTGGAGAGCCAGAATTCATCCCTCTGCCGAATGGTGACAATTCGGCTTTCACTACCATGGTTCCGAGTTTGAGTTGTCGTAGAGAAAGCAAGGATTATATTTCTTGATGAAGGACACGGAGCAGATCTTCCCCTGTGTGACTCTGTTCATACAGGCAAACGAGGTGCAGAACAGCGTGACACCGCCGTGCCACGCACATGTGATATGCTAGAGGGGACCTGTGTATTGTCCCTGCAGTGGAGGCTGAGGACATGGTGGAGGATCAGGAGGCAGAGGCAGACATTGTCGCAGGACCAAAGGAGTGAGAACGTGGAGGTGGAGGCGGAAGCAGCGTGACCTGGCCAAGTAGCTAGTTTGGCTGTGATGGGACCACATTCACCCAGTGGGCCATACAGGACATGTATTGTCCCTGACCGTAGTTACAGCTCCACATGTGTGCCATGCACTTTGGCAGACACCGACACGCTCAAGGACTGGCCCACTTTCTGTACTACATACGTGTGCAGGGCTGGTACTGCCTTTTTGGCAAAGAAATTATGGCTTGGGCCTTGGCTGAGCACAAGCCTTCAGTTCTCTAATAGGTGCAGAGTCCACCACTTGGAAAGGTACAAACTGCAGCACCAGCAACTTGGCCAGGAGTACATTCAGCTTCTGCGCCGTTGGATGAGTGCACGCATACTGTTTGTCCCGACAATCGCTTCGGTGATCGATTGCTGACGGAATGACTGATGAGGACTAGGAGGAGGAGCAGAAGCATTAGGACCAGCAGAAAATGGGAAGGACAGACAGCTCCCTTCGGCTGAGGAGGTAGAACCTTGACTGCCTGAAATTGGGTGCGTGCCACTGGGTGATGCAGCGGTTGCTGGGGCAGGCTGGACCACCACATCGTAGCCACTGTTCTCCCATGCCACTTTATGGTGACGCTGCATATGTTGATGCAGGGCCGTGGTGCCAACATTGGCACCCTGGCCACGCTTCAACTTCTGCCCACAGATTCTACCAATGGCGATGTTCACCTGTTTAACAAAAAACTGCCTCACCGCCGAGTAGGTGATTTTACTCCCAACACTGCGCACTGACTGCTACCACCGCTGCTTCCCTGAACCCCTGGCACCACTACTTGGTCTACCCCGGGCACGTTTGGCACCTGACCTCCTACTGCTGCCACTCTGCTGACTCCTGGCCACGCTAGTAACTTGCTGGCTCCGCCGCTGCCTCAATGGCAATGCCGATGATGATGAAGCCCCTAATTCACCCGGGTCCCAAGTGCGATCAGCTACATCATTGATTACAGTCTGCATGTCACTAATGTCCTCCTCAACGGTTTCTGGGTCAGGAGGCTGACCGCTCTTAACACCAGCTCCCATGCCACTCTCCGCATCACTACTGTCCCGCCTACTGGAGGAATTGGCAGATGTCTCCTCCACATCTTGGTTGGCCAGTAGCTGCTGACTGTCCTCTAGTAGCTCGTCCTCGCTGTATAGTGGAGCTGAGCCTACAGCATATAATACTTCTCTGGCTGAAGGAACAGGTTGAGGACAGGTGAGAGCACAGGGCCTGCTCCCGGGCTATGCCAACTAAGGGTTGTGTCTGATGAACACACAGACTCTTGGCTTGGGGTGTCTGATGTCACTTGTGACGAAGTGGATGACCAAGTCAACCATTCAAGAACTGCTGGGTTGCTGGTCAAGACACGACCGCTAGATGACACCGGGAGCTCAGGCCTCTCGCTGTGACTCCTGCTGTCACGCCCCCTTACTCTGCTGCGACCTATGTCTGCACCATAAACATTAAGGCCTCTGCCACTCCCCTGTGCAGGGCCTGGCACTTCTCTGTCTGACATACTGTTAGATCAAATAAATAAATAAAAAGGAAATTAAAACACCGCAAAAAAGTCTGGAATTTTCTCACTTCACCACACAATGGCTAATAAGCCCTTTTTTTCCCACTAATACACGCCAAAGAAGGCTTTAGAACATAGAACTGCACTGCAAAAGGGCAAATAAGATGTATAAATATTTGCTTGTAATAAACCCTGTTAATGGCTGAATCAAACAGCACTTGCACCCCAATAATATGAACGGTTTGCTGGAATTACAGAGATGTATAATGGTAATGCAGCAAGGTATATTAGGATTGTTCCTATTACCCAGGCTGTAACCTCCCCTACTGAACCATGTTCTGCTTCAATACTGTGGAATGATTCCTCTGTATCCTTTCCCTGAACTTCTATACAGAAAAATAAAAGTTTTAAAGTCTTTCCTAGCACTGTCCCTAGCGTCTCTCCCTGCACTAAGTATACTGGAAAATGGCTGAATACAAGATGACTGAGGCTATTTATAGGGCTGTGACATGAAAGGGCTGGCTGCTGATTGGCTTCATGCATTGCATTATGGGTGATCCCTCAATTCCAGAGTTCCTTGCTCCATATCCTAACATGTGCAGGTTCGAATTCCACTTCGTCAACTTCAATTCGCTCATCTCTAGTAATAACCCTATTCATTGGACGTCTGATAGCATAGAGTGAGGTAATAAGTTGTGGTTTACTGGCCCAAAGAGGTAATAATCAGACACAGTATGTATGTTGGTTCTGCTATGCTTGAATTTAGATGCCCATATGGCATAGAGATACAGTAAGTATTAAATAGATTAGTTTCCCATTAAAACTGAGGTCACCTTGCCGTGGTGGGTGGGCACAGATATTTTTAACAAAAATGTATTTGCTAAGCTCCTCATGTTTATATGCATAGTAAATGTGGTATTAGCATAGATATAGATAGGTCAGATACTTTACATTTATAGAGTGCAGATATTTTCTATTTTCCTTGTTCGAGGGCTCTCTCAAAAGTTGACCATATATATGATATTCTTGTTGGTGGACCTTGATGACACTGGTGGGATCTTCAGACACTCTAAAGCATGGATCAGCAACTTTTGGTACTCCAGCACATGTGAAACTACAACTCCCGGCATACACACTGGCTCGGCTTTTGTTTTAACACCTATAAGATCAAAAAGAGGATTCTAGGAGTTGTAGTTTCAGAACAGCTGGAGTATCAGAGATTGCTAATCCCTGCTCTGAAGTCTGTTCGTCTAATCTCAGGATATAATAGGATAAACCAGGTTGGAAAGAGTCTATTCCTACTGTTATGAAGTCCATGTAGTGTCCATTTTTTTCACTGACCCATTCACTTGAATGGCCGACTCTAGCAAGAAATTGGGACCAAAGATTTTCTCTGTATGGACCGACGGTCCACATGGAACATCAGCTATGTGATTTGCAAATTTGACTATAATGAGTTAGTGTTCAGTCTGAGTGCTGTCCAGAGGTGAACATTGCTTGTCTGACAGAACCCTAAGGAAACCTGATGGTGAGGGTTAAATTTCTTTACAGCGCCACCACAGAAGAAATAAAGCATTACACAGTGCCCATTCAAATTAATGGGTCATATGTGTAATGCAGGACAGGTCCTTCAATACAAGAGATGTTCTTTTGAACCACTCTGCATTTTAGCCAAGAAATTGGGATCCTGAATCCCCTTCTATGAACTAGAAATTTCCTAATAAGATTAATGAGCAACCCCTTTAATTATGGTAGGAAAGAGAGGATTCGAATTACGTGATGAAGCTTCTAAGAACTTAATGTTAATCATTGTGTCGCATATATTTAGTGATCTGCTCAATTCACCATTTGGTAAAGACACCTCATATAAAAATAAAAATAAAACTGAACCTAAATATGTCATCCACACTAAAATCAGGACAGTTCACCTCGGGCTACAGGAGATGTAAGGAGCTGAGTGCCTGTTTTAAGACAAGGGGCTGAGATGCACTCATACATTTCACGCCACCCAGAAGCTAAATCATTCATTATAAATGCGCAATAATGTGAGCAGGCTGCAGATAGCACTCCACCCGGCTTCAAAACTATGGAGGAACCAATTTCTCAGAGTTTATGGACTGTGTTAAAGCTTTTCTGTCATTATCGCTGCAAATGCCATAAAATCTTATAGTTCTTCATTTGGCAAAGAAAATTTAAAAGTCATAAAGTGTTGATACATTTATACTGCCAGACTCACATAGCATTTGATTTGGTTTCATCATCAGAGTTGATCAGATTTGGGAGAAAGTTACTTTTACTTCTGTCATAAGAAACTGTGGAGAGAAAGCGGCAACTCATGTCAGAGGGTGACAACGAGGCAATGCGGGGATGAACTGTGAAACGACATGGGGTATGTGCAGTAGACTGCCATTAGACTGCAGTGGATTGGCATTTACTGAACACTGGCATTTCATATGCCAGTTTTAAAGGGGTTATCCAATGATTAATGTATAAAGTAAAAATCAGACATCATCAAGTACATAAGAACTTTTTCAAACAAAGCTAGAACCAGCCCTGTAGCTCACATGGATCCAGAGATCACCCCATTATTACTAGATTGGGGGTTAGGATGTAATTTCTCAGGGGGCAATACCTTTCTGCTGCAGCCCAGGATGATGTCCTTTAGGCCTCATGCACACGGCCGTTGTTTTGGTCCAAAACGTCGGCTCGGATGCGGACCTATTCACTTCAATGGGGCCTCAAAAGATGTGGACAGTACTCCGTGTGCTGTCCGCATCCATTGCTCCGTTCCGTGGCCCGGCTAAAAAAATATAACATGTCCTATTCTTGTCCGCGCTTTGCGGACAAGAATAGGCATTTATATTGAAGGCTGTCCGTGCCGTTCCACAAATTGCGGAACGCGCATGGACGCAATCCGTGTTTCGCGGATCCGCGGTTTGCGGACCGCAAAACACACCACGGTCGTGTGCATGAGGCCTTATGCTGCAGCTCTTTTCCTATTACAGCTCAGGGGGTGTGTTCTTTCTGCTACAGGTCTCTCTGTACCACAGTTTAGGGAGCATGTCCTTTCTGCTGCAGCTTTCTCCCCTATAATAGCACAGTTGGAGTCTCCTTTCTACAGCAGCTTTCTCCTGAACCTGTTAGGGCAGGTTCCCTTTTTTTCCTCTCAGCAGGACTTTTTTTCCTGTCATGTATAACGGAAAAAACGGAACCGTTATTTGTGCCTATAGAAGATAAGAACGGAGCAAAATGAAATGCCTCTTAAATGGTTCCGTTTTGCATTCCATCCTACCTAGAATTCCATTATAACCCTGTTATAACGGAACACTATAACAGAATTACTAACGCTGAAGCGAACCCGCCCTTACATCTTCTAACACATAGAAATGGCTTGTGGCCGTTGAAGTATGGAGCTGAGCATGTGTGACCACCTAAGCAAGGTGGACAGAGGAATAAAGAAAATAAAAAATAGCAGGTGGCGCTATACAGATATATTTAATTGAATAACTCTATGGCTATACTATATTTTTTATTTCATGCAATTGTAAAAAGTATTTAGATTCAAGTGCTGGTTTGGCCCTAATCGGGCCTAATACGCATCGCTAATTTGTCAGGCTTCAAGCTCGCTAGGATTGAAGATACAGTTGGCATCTGAAAGTGATGGCTCCTGAGCTGTGCTGAACTGTTACAACTAGAGATGAGCGAAGTTATGAAAAATTCAATTCGGCTGCTTCAGCGAATTTCACAAAGAAATTCGATTTGTGACATATTACTTCATCACAAAGCAGATTTCTTTGTTGGTAGCGGGCACAATGATGGTGAATGCCAATTGTGCCTTCCCCTGTCATTGAACCCCTCAGATGCTGCATTAATGGCTGATTGCACCATCTGAGGTTACCATTTAGGCCTTTCAGGGGTTAATCAGGGTAAAAAAATTAAATAAAAATCAGCCTATCCATTTGCTCACGTAGAGGCCGTCACGGCCAGCCTTATTGAAGACACCTCGTGAAATCTTGCGTGGTGATGTGATGATGGCCAGTGCGCCAGTGTGTTGATCTCACAAGTCACCCCACATGACATTTTTAGCGTGTATCTTCAATCAAGATGCCCGCAATGGCCTCTTCGCTTGCAAATGGATGAGGCGAGTATGTATTTATTTATTTTAACCGCCATTTCAGAAAAAGAATTGATTCTTTACCTCGAAGCCCGAGGTAATTTGCCTTCACGACAAATCACATTCTTCCTGAAATTTGGATCGAAGTCAGCACTAGTTATGACCAACCTAAACTGACTAGCAATGTGGTAAAATCGCAATGTATTACACACATCCTCAGTAATGGAAGAGTAAAGGTACTTTCGCACTAGCGTCTTTGTTTTCCGGTATTGAGTTCCATCACAAGAGCTCAATACCGGAAAAAACGGATCAGTTTTATCCTAATGCATTCTGAATGGAGAGCATTCGGTTCAGGAGGCATCAGTTTAGTCCCCCTTACGTTTTTTGGATGGAGAAAATACCGCAGCATGCTGCAGTTTTTTCTCCGGCCAAAAATACTGAACACTTGCCGGATCCGGCATTAATTTACATTGAAGTATATTAGTGCCAAATCTGGCATTAAGTGTTCCGGCAAAACGGATCCGGCTTTCCGCAACTGTGAAAGTACCCTTAAAAGGCTAGGTCAATCTTCATACCCATTTTTTTAGTTCCATTGCATCTAAAAAAATAATAAAATGCAACTCTGCAAATATTCCTCATTAAAATGTTCCTACCGTTTTGTGTCTACAGCTCCTATGAAGAGCTATGCATCCTTACGGCTACAACCAAAACCTTACATTTACCACATGTTTGTTAGGAAAAATAAGAGACAGGTAGGAGAAAGTATGTCTTCACCATCAGACTACACAGGTTTATTTGTGGTCTGTTGCCATGGAGATGCATATCTCATCATAACAGCTATTTACACAAAATGATAGGATAGTTTTCATGAAAACCCATACTGTAGCTAGTAAATGGATAGTTTACATCTTTTTTTACTCCTCACAAGTAAGGATTTGATACCGTATTTGAATTTCACTGAAAATATAATTCTAATGTATTTTATTCACATAGACACATGGATGAATCTATGGATATTCCAAATGAAACTCTCGAAAAAAGTAAGAATATTTTTTTCACTCTTTCAGTCTCCTTGCATGCAAGCAATACTTAATATTTTTTCTGCATAGCTGAGAAAAAGAACTAAATCTGCCCGGCTTTGGTTGTAATGGCTTGTAAAACTCATCCAATCGGAGCACCACAAAAGTAGAGCTTTTAAGAGATGACGTGGGCTGCATACATAAACAGACAGCCTTTTCCCCCTGGGAATCCCTAGCAACATCCTCTCCATAAGTACCTAGGTGTATGCATGACTGATGGAGCTGAGAAATGGATCAGAGCTCAGGAATACATCTAAATTTGGAGCAGCACATACGTGAAATAGGATGACGAGTGCAAAATATATTGTCCCTTTGAGCGCTAATACTACGGCTATGTTTTTTAGGGTACATGCACATTGCAGTGTAAACAAAAGACCATTAAACTGATATACTGGTAGTTTTTGCATCAGGGTGGGCATCTATTTTCAGTTTTTTTAATTCCCGTGTTGCATCAGTTAAAAACAGCTGTTAAAAACTGATGAATTTCATTGGCTTTTTAAAAAAAAAACTGCAGTCCTCTTGGTATATATTATGGCTCCTCCTCATAGCGCCCACAATATTATAAATGGCACCCAGAATTATAAATGGTCCCAATAGTTCCCCAAGTTTTACAAATGGCTCCCTATAGTGCCCCCAGTATTAAAAAAATGACCCAATATTATAAATGGCACCCAGAATTATAAATGGTCCCAATAGTTTCCCAAGTTTTACAAATGGCTCCCTATAGTGCCCCCAGTATTAAAAAAATGACCCAGTATTATAAATGGTCTCCTATAGTGCCCTTAGAAGCATATATGCTCCCTAGTGTCCTCAGTATACAAGCCCCATATATTCAGTATAGAGATGAGCGAATCGAAGTTGATGGAGTGGAATTCGATCCGAATTTCATGAAAAATTCGATTCACGTCGAATTTCCTCACGCTTCGTGCTGCACATGTTAGGAAATGGAGGAAAGAACTCTGGAAACAAGGGCTCACCCACAATGCCATGCATGCAGCCAATCATCAACCAGCCCTGTGATGTCACAGCCCTATAAATAGCGGCAGCCATCTTGTATTCAGCCATTTTCCAGTGCACTTAGTGCAGGGAGAGACGTCAGCAGACATTAGGGACAGTGGTAGGAAAGACTTCATTGTGTTGAAAAACGATTTACAAGTGCAAAGAAAGATTATTCAAGGTGTAGGGAAAGGATAGGGAGGCATCATCTAGACTATAAAAGGAGAACAGGGTACAATAGGAGAGTGTACAGCCTGCGTAATAGGAGCGATTCTATTACACCTTGCTGCACTAATTTGGGATCCAAATTGCCATTATTCTGCTGATTTTAGGTTGCTTTCACTATATGATACATCAGTAATTCCAGCAAACCTTGCTTGTGATTGGGGTGCAAGTTTTGTGTGATAAAGCCATTTACGGGGTGTATTAATAGGACCTTTTCTTACAAAGTCTCATATTCCACTAACTTGTGACAAAGAATGAAAACTTCCATGAACTCACTATGCCCATCATGAAATACCTTGGGGTGTCTTCTTTCCAAAATGGGGTCATTTGTGGGGTAGTTATACTGCCCTGGCATTTTAGAGGCCCCCTGTAAGGCTCCATTTAGACATTTTTTTGGCACAGGTTAGCGGAAATTGATTATTATTTTTTTATTTTTTCTTACAAAGTCTCATAAAATAAAATCTCACATGAACTCACCATACCCCTCCAAATGCGTAAAATTTTTTAGACATTTATATTCCAGACTTCTTCTCACGCTTTAGGGCCCCTAAAATGCCAGGGCAGTATAAATACCCCACATGTGACCCCATTTCGGAAAGAAGACACCCCAAGGTATTCGCTGAGGGACATATTAAGTCCATGAAAGATTTAACTTTTTGTCCCAAGTTAGCGGAAAGGGAGACTTTGTGAGAAAAAACAAAAAAAATCAATTTCCGCTAACTTGTGCCCAAAAAAAAAATCTTTTATGAACTCGCCATGCCCCTCATTGAATACATTGGGGTGTCTTCTTTCCAAAATGGGGTCACATGTGGGGTATTTATACTGTCCACATACGGAATGGAGCCTGACAGGGGGGTGATCACCCCATATAGACTCCCTGATTACCCCCCTGTCATTGATCACGGCGGTGTCTGTGTTATGCGGATCCACGGATCTGCAAAACACATACGGACGTCTGAATGGAGCCTTACAGGGGGGTGATCAATGACAGGGGGTGATTAGGGAGTCTATATATAATTGCCCTACCATAGAGCTGAGGACATGGGTTGCTAGATGGCCGCTAGCACATCCGCAATACCCAGTCCCCATAGCTCTGTGTGCTTTTATTGTGTAAAAAAACCAATTTGATACGTATGCAAATTAACCTGAGATCAGTCAGAGCTTGAAAATATGACTCTTCTCTGGTCACACAAGTAAGATATGACTCTTTTATGTTAATTTGCATATGTATCAAATCGGTTTTTTTTACACAATAAAAGCACACAGAGCTATGGGGACTTGGTATTGCGGATGTGCTAGTGGCCATCTAGCAGCCCATGTCCTCAGCTCTATACCCAAAATCCAGGTGACAGGTTCCCTTTAATTGTCGTTCTGCAGGGAAGTTACATTGTACTACAGCCATTTACGTGGTGTATTAAAAGGACAAAAAGAAAAGAGAAGGCAGCACTCCAGGTAGTAAACAGAGTAACATACATAAATAGTGACAGTGATTAACATAAGTATCCATCAATTCATAATACAATAAAATATATGTCTTAATTTCCGTTCAGCAATGAAGTTACATTGTATTACAACAATTTACGTGGTGTATTAAACTGAAATATATGTACGTCCCATTAGCCGTTCTGCGGTGAATAGTAATTATTATATTTCTTTTTTTGGGATGTATTAATAAGAAAAAGAATGTCTTAATTGCCGATCTGCGGTGAAGTTACATTGTACTACAGCCACTTAGAGGGTGTATTGAAAGGAAATAAACCTACTTCCTATTATCCGTTCTGCGGTGAATTTTGATTGTTATTTTTTTGGGGGGGTTTATTAATCAGAAAAAAAATATATATGTCTAAGGGTCCATTCACACGTCCGCAATTTGGTTCCACAATTTACGGAACAGAATTGCGGACTCATTCATTTCTATGGGGCCGCACATCATTTTCTATGGGGCACTTCCGGGTCCGCATTTCCGTTCCTGAAAAAAATAGAACATGTCCTATTCTTGTCCGCAATTGCGGACAAGAATAGGCATATTCTATTAGTGCGGAACCCACATTGCTGGTGTCCGTGTTTTGCGGATCCATTGATCCATGAATCCGCAAAACACAGTACAGACGTGTGAATGGAGCCTTAATTGACATTTTTTGGGGGTATTATTTTTAATCTAATTCATACTGACTCACAGTATTGTTTCACTACCACATCAGACTCCCTGTGCATGTTTCTGCAATGCAGTGTTCTACACCACTATACAGGCTCTCTGCAGCCAGGAAATAGCTGTTTTTTTAACGCGATTCGCCACCAATGAATTCGGATTGAATCGAATCTTTTTGGAAAATTTGGCGAACCGACTGAATATAATTTTTTGTAATTCGCTCATCTCTACTTATGAGCCATAACTCATACCGTAAGTTTTTTTAATCAAACTTGATTAGATGATTGATTGGATGAATAAACTGTTAAGGTCCTTTTACACGGGACAATGTACAAGCAGATTGTCGAGAAGGATGCGTTCCTTCCCGACAATCTGCTGGTCACTAGTGGAGGAGACCACTGCATTTACATCCACCAATCTCCTCCAGCTCCCCCAGAGTATAGGGAGGAGCGATCGCTAATACCATTGCTTTTCCCCATACAGACCCGGCAGCAGATCGTGTTTACACAGCATGATCTGCCAGAATGCTCGTTACGATTATCTGTTCAATTCTTGGCAGTCGATTTGGCAAATTGGACTCTAATTTAAAAAATTTGCTCATCTCTATTTTTTTTTATGTAGGTTTATATTGTAGCTCCAGCCCTAGTGGCTGAATATTTTTTGCACATTGTGCAACTAAAATAGATTTTTATTACATTTCCTCTCTATAACTGTCATTTTAGTTTATGGAATGTATGAGTTATGGGCGCTGGGGCGGGCTAGACGCTATGTCGTGGTGTGTCTTAGCAGGGTTTTTTCATTTTTATTCTTTTATTATTATTTTTTTATTTACTTATTTATTTTTATTTTACACTTTGTGCCACCATAAGGTCTTACAAGACCCCAGAGAGGTTGGAAAGGGCTGTACATCCTCAATGCAAAGCTGACCTTGGTCAGATAACACCCAGCCAGCTCTGCAGACTTGGCGATCCCTATGGTCACATGATCTTGAAGACCAGGAAACGAGCCAGCATTTCTTCTTCCTAATCTCTATCCACGGCTCTTGTTGATTTTAAGTATTAAAACACAAATACAAACGTGGTATCGCTGTAATCATACTGACCCTCAGCATGAAGGTAACAGGTCACTTTTGCCACATAAGGAACATTGTAATGATGAAACATATAAAACCGTGGCAGAATTGCAATTTTTTTCAATTTTTTTTTTGCTATTCCACCCCATTTGGAATTTCTTTTCAGATTCCCAATGAATTGTTTAACATATTTAATGGTGCCATAAGAAAGTGCAACTTGCCCTGCAAATTGAAATCTCAGAGGTCTAAAGTTATTGTTGTGGAAAATTATTGTTTGCCGTATGGTCGCCATCTATCCTATGGAGATGCGCAGATTCGTTCGCATCTGCGCAGAGACTTTCGCACGAGTGTCTGGTCGTCCCGACCTGTAGCTGATTTGTGCCCGGCCTGGTATTACTGCAGGATACCAGTGTCATGGCGCCGGCTGAGGTGGGAGGGATGGGGACCGTCGAACAAAGGTTTCTTCATCCACGAGGATAAGCGCGGCAACGGAAAGGGCACGAATAAGTGTGCGAACGCGCAAACATAAGTTTGCGCGATCATTCACATCTTCGCCAGCCAATCACTTCATACCATAACCTGTCTCCCTATTGGTCATGATTGTAAGACCGCCTCCCATCTTTTGGTAAAACTAAACCACGCCTAGCTGTTGGAAGCAGGCACATTATTGGAACCTGCTTGAGAGTGTCTCTGTGGCATTATTTTGGAGGAATTGCGCACACATCTACACACACTACACCAAGGATTTCCTGATTGTACTTCTGGCGGTCTTTTTCGGTTGTGAGAACGAAACAAAGGAGCAAACGGCGATATCAGTTATTAACCACCTCAATATGGCCCCTGCTTAGGTCTGTCTGCAGTTTTTCAGGGACAAAACTGTTGACAGCCCCCCTTCAAGTGTCACTCATAGGAAAACAGAAGCAAAAGACTTCTGTCTCAATATAGCCTTGCCTCGTACACCAGAACAAAATGCATTTCACATTGCATAAAGCATTATTTCAATGCCATTCTAGGAAAGGGATAGTACCTTTGCGAATGCTTTCATATGCCTCCAGTTCTCTGACTAGACTCCATTAAAGTAAGCTATAAATAAAATATTAGTATTCAACAGTCATTTCTTTTTTTGATAATGACAATGCATAAAGTGAATTATTGCATCTTCAATGACAGCTCAGCGAGGAAGAAAAGAAAGGAATTGTTTTGCAAGAGAAATTCTGTCCGCCCCTCAAGGATTTGAGCTGAAAACAGATGGAGATGTAGAGTGAAGACACAGCCAGCGAGGTCTCATCAGACTTCTTGGTTTGATCGCTGGTAAACCTGAAAGTACTGCCTAGCTTAGATCTGGTCTGAACTGCTGTCTTACTGGGAGGTACAGGATGTCAGAGAGGCCAAACTATTTCATGTTTAATGAGACCAAGACAATATATGGTTACTCTCTATCCTCTCACATGTATCACAAAAGCTTTGAAGCCATACACAATGGAAAAACTGGATTATTGTGTCTTCTTTATTTAGCCTACACAGGTCTTTTTGGCCAACCCGAAGAAATATAAACAGATAAATGCATGTCTTCCATGGAGCTCATTAAATGGAAACCTCTTCAAAAGACCACCTCTTTAAGAAGACACCAGGTTTTCGGTGATAGGTTTTCCATTCAATCCTATACTATGTAAACTGATTATCCTTTTTCAGACTATTTTTGTAATTTTGGCTGGTATCTAAAGTATCTTCCCAGTTGAAACAGTGGCATAGCTTTTGGACAAGTAGAGTGCAGGTTCATTCTTTAGAGGAGGCTCATAAGCAGCTCTAAACAATAAGGCTAGTTTCACACTAGAGCTAAAATGTTCCAAAAGACTGTCTCCGGGGGGTCCCATTTTAGTCATTGAGTCCTGGCGGTGATGCCACAGTTTTACTGCTATGCCAGATACGATGAACTCCATCAGACTGTTCTGCAGGAAACGTTTAGCGCTAGTGTGAAACTAGCCTAAGACACTATGTACAATTTTACAATTGTGATTAGAAGATCTTTTCTCACAATATAAAATCTTTAATAAGCCATGTCTCTTCTCGGTGCCGCTTCGGATTATAACTGTCTCTCCATGATTTTCAGCACTGCCTCCCATTGAAATGACTGGGAGTAAGAAACCATGTGGCTGCCGCCAAAATTTCAGGGAGGATGTCAGCTCCAAAATTCTGCCAACAGAGAGTGCTGTGTGAACGGGCCCCTTACTATTTGACAATTATTAATTTAGGTGTCTTCTTATGTAGCAAAAGAAAATTTGGACCCTGTCGGACACCAGATCCCAGGTGTAGCTATAACCTTTGTACCCACAATAGCCAAGCTCCTGATATGCAGCTACTGTACGTCCTGATCACTTCATTATTATAGTCTTTATAGACTTCTAATACTGCAATAGCATTGTAGGGCATTGGGTAAGTGGTGGGTTCATGTTTTTTTTTTTTTGCATGTATAGGTTCAATGGTCCAGGAGGAGCAAGAGTTGAGGATGGGAGAGATAGTGGCTCAGGCTGTTACAGTCAATCACAATGACTTTCCTTACACCATTGCTCCCTATAACCCTTTCTATCCTGATGTTGGGGTCCTTTATAATGGAAGTAGGGGTGCCTGTGATGTTGTTTGTATGTGTGCAAGGGAGGGCATGTAAAGTGCAATGGCTGGTGTATGTTGCAGAAGTCAGTGCAAAATAGAAGTTTTAGTAGATCCAGCTATAGCATAGCACCATAGTTCCACCTATACACAGTGCAATTCTTCCCATATAATGATGTTTGAATTTAGGCAAACATCCTCTTCCCTCTCTGTCTGTCTCAAGTCTCATCCTACAGAATCGGGCAATGAGACTCTTGCAGTGGTGGCTGTAATGTCCACTGAGGGATACAAGGTTTTACAGATATGACTGGCTAGGTCATGTCCAGGTGTGAAGGGTATCTTCACTGTGTCCCTCACTGCAGTAAAGTCTTAACAGCTATTGCTAGCAGGTTACCTTACAGACTCCAATGCTCGGCCATGCAGACACTAGGATCTCTAGTTCTTTCCTTTGTCTTTCTCCTTCTTTCCTTCTGTAGATTGTGTAGAGATCAATGAGTGTAGCTTTTGGGACCTAAGAAGAGGGAGCAGCTTTTTCTCCTTTCCAAACTCCAATCTACACTTGAACCAAGGCCAGAGCCAGTCCATACCTAACCTCCTATAATGGCTGAGCCAGTGTTGTTAACCCTGGCTGTGCCATCCATACATGGTTATATGGGGTGCAATACATAGCATGACATAATATTTCATCACATAACATAAAGAAATTAACAATTTGCAAATACTCCCTTGCTCTGGGGTATTGCATAGGCTTACCTGGGCAAACATATTCTATGTATAAATGGAGTGTTAAGTTTGATTTTTAAAATATAGAGCTGAGTCACCTTCCCCAATCTCTAGTAAGTACAGTACTAAATTCCATTCCACAGCTATGCTCCTGCATATATTGTGAGGGCTCATGAGCTTGCACACATAATGGAGAGGACTCTGTGGAAGGCGTTGCTAAGGTTTAAAATGGGCCACTTTAGAGCTGTTTTTCTAATAGAAATGTGCAATTTCAGCAATTAAAGTATATTACAAAAAACGATCAGCATCACTGCCCCTACACATTAAAAAAAAAAATAGGTGATAGGTATAATTCTAATATTGATTACCTATCCTGAGTATAGATCATCAAAAAAGGTAAACTTTTTTGAGCTAAAAAATTCTAGAAGGGGGGCTAGGTGCTTACTGCATACTCTTTTTTTAATAAGTATAATTTAAACAGTATGACATATACTAATAGGCTCCCCCAAGTGGTGGCTAAAGTCCACCATTATTTTTTAACTCTACGTGCATGCAGGGGAATTGCAGAAAAGAAAACGGAACTCGGACCATTACAAATATACAGCAGCACATACTCTTGGACTATTTTAGTTTACAAATGGAGTTTAATGGAGAACATTCACTTTTCCACTACTTTATCTGGTCCTTTGAAGATGTGTTCAAGTGGTACAAATATAAGGGTAGAACTGTAGAAACAGTCACCTTGACATTATCTGACAAAGGGAGACACTGCATACTATGATTTCTTTAGACAAATTCTAGAAAAAGACTGTAATAAAGGGTGGTGAGAGTGAGTGGACATTATCATTGTTTCTCTCTCTTGGCAAGGGAAGGAGCAGCAGTCTCTATTTATCTATAAAAGGTTTACCATTAAAAAAGCAACATTTTGCATAAAAATTATCGTAGCCAAAAATCGCTGAGATCTTGAAGCTTTGCTGTTACATTTACTATGGTTGTGGATAACCAAATATTGTTTTGTGATTTTTTTTATAATGGTTTATATATATATATATTTACCATGTTTTTCTGTAGAGGGAAGTGGTATATATTTGCATACGGCATATGTCTAAGTTATACATATATACATATATATTTGCCCTGTATGGTCAGTGGGGATATATGTGTGATGCATATCCCCTATACAATTTTCCAAGTATATATACGCCCCCTGTATTTGGTTCCAATGTATAAATGTATATATGGATATGCATATATGCCCTGTATTGTATGCATGTCTATATATACATTAACATGCCCCAGGTTGTATATGTATATATATGTCTATAGATATGCGTGTTTGCGTTCATCTGTATACATATATATACTTATATTAACCTAAATGCCGCCAACTATGACCCCAATCGCGGGTGCGCCCCCCCAGCTACTTAATCCTCATGCAGGTGCATGCCAGCGCGCTTGCAAGAGGGAAATGCCGCCTAGATGACTGGACAATTATGTCCAGTTGTGGTCACTTCAAAAGACTTTTGATAACATCTCCGGCAGGCGGGAAATGTTTTGCATTACAAAGGCAGGGGAACAAAGGGCTCCCCTGCCCTTGTATGCCGCGGATCTCCAGCGCTGAAATTACAGCACCGGAGATGTGCGGGCACTTCACAGGCGGAAAGATCGAAGTAATCCTCCACCTGGAAGCACGTGACAGGAAGCGCAGGATGGTGCGATGACGTCATATCAGCGCGCCAGCCCACATGGACTTGCCTGCAGGCGTGCGCGACTGTCTGCAGCACGATCTGCTCAGGAGCAAGCTCCGCCGGATTTAAATAGTTTGGCACCACTGCGCTCATCAGTTGAGCCCAGCAGCCCGAGCGAGAATTAACCCCAGGACGAGCCAAGGGAGAATCAACCCCAGGATGACGAGCAAGAACCACTGGAAGACGAACATTAACCCTGGATGAGTAACCCTACCCTATACCACCAACGAATTAAGCCCTGCAGTACTACCCCTATTCCTCTGAATACCCTATATACCCTATATTAGTGTTGTACTGGGTGCGTCTATATGTATATATATTTCTATAACCATTGTTATAAATATATATAGCTATAGCATAAATAATTGACTGTAAACTTTTAATCATGTAATAAATATTTTATTGGTAAAATACAGTTTACATTGCACGTAGTTTAGAAAAGAGGTAGAGCAACAGGGAGTTATATTTATAGTATAAAAAAGCAGTCATCAATAGACGATTCACGCCTTGAGTATTAATTAATGATATTAATCCAAAATATTAATAATTTATATTTCCTTTAACATATTCTCTTTATAAAATGCACTTTTCCCCCCCAAAAGTGGGGGAAAATGACAGTGTGTCTTATAAAGTGAATACTAACTCACTAGTATGCAGGATGCACACTGCACGTGTCGTGACTGCGTATAGTGTAATAATGTGGCGTGCTCACTATGTCCTGACACTGTATGCAGTCAGGTCACAGTGCAGAGCAGGCCTTGGAGAAGAGCAGGGAGCAGAGTGGTGGCAGAGGAGAGGCAAGGCAATTTATTTTTATCTCTGATGGAGGTCTTATCTGAGCTGTGATGGGGGTCTGATCTGAGTGTTGATGGGGTCTGATCTGAGCTCTGATGGGGTCTGATCTGAGCTCTGATGGGGTCTGATCTGAGCTCTGATGGGAGTCTGATATGGGGGCCTGATCTGAACTCTATTGGAGGTCTGATCTGACATGTGATATGGGGGTCTGACAGGGGGTTTGATCTAAGCTATGATGGGGTTTGATCTGAGCTCTAATGGGGTCTGATCTGAGATCTGATATAGGGGTCCGATCTGAGGTCTGATGCGGGTCTGATATATGCACCTCATCTCAGCTCTGATTGGACATGGGGATCTGATCTGAGCTCTGAGGGGTCTGATATGGGGGTCTGATCTGAGGTCTCAAGGGGTCTGATGTGGGGGTCTGATCAGAGTTTTGATATGGGGGTCTGATCTGAGGTCTGATATGGATATCCGATCTGAGGTCATAAATAAAATAAGTAAAACTTTATTAATCACTTGTGAGAAATTGCGTTGTCACAAGTGTGCGTGTGTGTGTGGGGGGTATGCTGAATGGGAAGAAGAGAGTAGGGGGACAATTGACAGTCAAGTAGTGAGTTGATCAATGCTCCAAGTCTCTCCAACCATTTGGCGGGGCCTGGTTTTTCAGTCCGAGCCGCTTCTCAGTTTCTTGCTGTACAGAGCAATGGCTGTCAGGAGGAATAATCATCTGAACCTGTCTGTGCCTCCTTGAAGCTGCGCCTATACATGGCAGTCTGATCTGAGGTTTGATATGGGGGTTTCATGTGAGGTCTGTTATAGGGGTCTGATACAGAAATCTGATCTGAGATCTGATATAGATGTTTGATATGAGATTCTGATCTGAGGTCTGATATGGGGGTCTGATCTAAAGTCTGATGCAGATTGGGGTCTAATTTGGGGTTCAGATGAAAATTGAGGGTCTGTTCTAAGGTCTGAATAAAAATATATTTTTTATATTCTCCACCCCAATAACTGTTAAAATATGTAACTCTTACTGTAAAATAAATCTTAAAGAAATAGTAATGCTGTTTAGTAGCTAAAAATCTAGTCTCTTCAAGGCAGCATTCCTATAGAGTAGTGGCTAAGGCTCTTGCCTCCTTTACAGGTGGGCATGGGTTTGATTCCCAGTATATACCTATTTAAATATATCACAAGTTTTGGCAGGAAAACTGAACTTTCCAGCTTTTTTGTTTTAAAAGTTATGCTTCTGCAAAGTTAGGGTGGGTTCACATCAGTGTTCGTAATTCAGTCATACTGTTCCGTTATAAAAGGGTTATAACGGAATTTAAGGACGTAATGCAAAATGGAACCCTTTAGAGGCATTTCGTTTTGCTCCATACTAATACATTTCTATGGGCACAAGTAACAGTTCTGTTTTGTTTCGTTATATATGACAGAAAAAAAATCCTGTCAACAGTTTTTTTTCCCCGTCATACATAACAGAAAAAAGTGAAACCGTTATTTGTGCCCATAGAAATGTATTAGGACGGAACAAAACGGAATGCCTCTTAAAGGGTTCCGTTTTGCATTCCATCCTAAAAACCCTTTATATTCCATTATAACCCTGTTATAATGGAACAGTATTATGGAATTAGAAACGGTGATGCGAACCCGCTCTTAGCGTTACTAAAAAAAATACTGGAGCAAAAACCATTACAATAAATGTGTTATGGTAACACACTTGCATAAAATATCACAGAGCAGTATTTGGTATTCCTGTAATCAAAACAACCTGTACAATATAGTGAAACCAATATGTTGATCGGTAAACAGTCGAAATAAAAATGGCACAATTTTTTTCCCTTTATTTCAGTATTATACTATTTATTTAATAGTATGCCTGTGAAGAAACCAGTAATTATGTATTAACGTTCGAAACACAGAAAATCTGTATTCATTGCAAGGCAGGTCTATAGCCTAGAGGTAAGTCTCCTGCCTACCATACAGAAGGACGTGTGGAGCCCTGAAATTCCTGATGGCAGCCCTAAATACTGCTGTGTGGCTGTGGTAATGTAGCAGAGTGCAGACGCTGCTGCTCATTAGTCACACCACCCACCAGTCCATCCTCTCTGTGCTTTTACTTTGTGTCATGGAACCATGAACCAGACGTACAACAAGAGATAAGTGGAAATAAGAAGGCTTTATTGAAAATCAAGCTGTAAGCAAAAGTCCAAACGGATGGCTAAACCGAAGCAGGGTCTTGCGTAGACAGAGGTCAGGAACCAGAAGGGTAGTCAGACGAAGCCTGGATCAGGAACCAGCAGGGTAGTCAGGCGAAGCCAGGATCAGGAACCAACGGGGTAGTCAGACGAGGCCAGGATCAGGAACCAGAAGCAGCAGCAGTCTTAGAAGCATGTGAACACAGGAGGACCAAGCAAGGAACTGAAGCCACAGACCTCCTATATATATGGCTAGGCATCCAGCTCCTCCCAGTGGGAAGGAGAAGCCGCAGGGTGGGAGGCTACAAGAAACCCAGAAACCAAGATGGCCGCCAGCACATGTCAAACAAAGGAGAACAGTAAGAAGGTAAGACCATGACAGTACCTCCCCCTCAAGGGCCCCTCCTCCGCGGAGTAAGGAACGGTTTCTGAGGGAAGCGTGCGTGGAAGGCTCGGAGCAAAGCAGGAGCATGGACATCTGCGGAGGGAACCCTGGAACGCTCCTCTGGACCATAACCACGCCAATGGACCAAAAACTGCAACCGACCGCGGACCAGGCGTGAGTCCAGGATATTGCTCACCTCATATTCCTCACGATTGCCCACTTGGACCGGACGGGGCCGAGGAACCGAGGAAGTGAAACGATTACACACCAATGGCTTCAACAGGGAGACATGAAACACGTTGGAGATCCGCATGCCAGGAGGAAGCGCAAGGGCATAGGCTACCGGGTTTACCCTGCGAAGCACTCGCAAGGGACCAACAAAGCGAGGCGCCAGCTTGGGAGTGGGCACTCGAAGGTTGAGGTTGCGGGTGGACAACCATACACGGTCTCCGACCTGGTAGGAAGGAGCGGGCGCTCGTCTGCGATCAGCCTGGAGTCTCTGGCGCTGCGCAGAGACCTCAAGGGACCTCTGGATCTGTACCCAAGAAGCACGTAGGACGGAAAGGTGATCCTCCACAGCCGGAATATCCTGGGGAGAGAATACCTCCGGTAACACGGCAGGTTGGAACCCATAATTGGCCATGAAGGGAGACGTCCCAGAGGAAGAGTTCACCGCCGTGTTCCTGGCAAACTCAGCCCAAGGCAGGAGGTCAACCCAATTGTCTTGGTGATCGGAGACATAGCAACGAAGGAATTGCTCCAAGGCCTGATTGGATCGTTCTGCGGCCCCATTGGACTGAGGGTGGTAGGCCGAGGAGAAAGAGAGATGAATCCCCAACTGGGAGCAAAAGGCGCGCCAGAACCTGGACACAAACTGACTCCCCCGATCCGACACAATCTCCTTGGGCAAACCGTGCAACCGGAAGACCTCCCTGGCAAAAATCGTGGCCAACTCTTGTGCAGAGGGTAACTTCTTGAGAGGAACACAGTGGCACATTTTGGAAAACCGATCCACAATCATGAGAATGACCGTATGGCCTCGGGATGCAGGGAGGTCCACAATGAAATCCATCCCCAGGTGTGACCATGGGCGCTCCCCGGTGGCTATGGGTTGCAAAAGGCCCAACGGAAGGTGCCGAGGGGACTTACTCTGGGCACAAACGGAACATGCCGCTACATATGCGGCGATGTCGGAACGTAGAGAAGGCCACCAGAACAGACGTGAAACAGCCCAGGACAGCTGATTCTTTCCAGGATGCCCTGCGGCCTTGGAGTTATGGTAGGTTCGCAACAACCGAGTGCGCAACTCCTCAGGCACAAAACACCTGCCGTTGGGTCTCCCAGAGGGAGCACCAGATTGAGCCGCCAAAATCTGCTCACCCAGGGGAGAGGTCAGGCTGGTGCGAATGGCGGCCAGGATCTGATTCGGAGGTATGACCGAAGTCGGAATCGACTCCTCCCCGGACAGCTCGGAGTACTGCCATGATAAGGCATCCGCTCTGATGTTCTTGGAACCGGGTAGGTAGGAGACCACGTAATTAAAACGTGACAAGAACAGAGCCCATCTGGCCTGACGTGGTGTCAATCTCTTGGCCTCAGAAAGGTAGGTCAGATTCTTGTGGTCCGTCAGGATGAGAACCGGAACCACCGAACCCTCGAGCAAGTGCCTCCATTCTTTAAGGGCCTGCACGATGGCCAATAACTCCCTGTCACCAAGGAAGCAGAGGACCCTCTGGTGTTCTACGCTGAGACAGAAGGGCGCCTACTCCCGTCTCAGACGCGTCCACCTCGAGGACAAAGGGCAACCCAGGGTTGGGATGCGACAGAATCGGAGCCGACACAAAGGCGGACTTTAGAGCCTCAAAAGCTCGGATGGCCTCGAGCGGCCAGACCTGGAAATTACTGCCCTTCCTGGTCAGATCCGTGAGAGGCTTGGCTAGCATAGAAAAGTCCCTGATGAACTTCCGATAATAATTGGCGAAGCCCAAAAAGCGCTGCAGGGCACGGAGACCACTGGGCTGGGGCCACTGTAAGACAGCCGAAACCTTCTCAGGATCCATGGAGAACCCCTCAGCGGAAATGATGTAACCTAAGAAGGTTACCTGGAATCGGTGAAATTCGCATTTCTCAAGCTTACCGAACAGCCTGTTCTCTCGTAACCGTTGCAACACTCGTCTGACATCCATAATGTGGGCCTCCATGGATTCAGAATATACCAAGATGTCATCCAAATAGACCACCACACACTGCTGCAACAGGTCACGGAAAACATCGTTGATGAATTCCTGGAAGACTGCGGGCTCATTGCACAACCCAAAGGGCATAACCAAGGATTCATAATGACCGGTCCTGGTGTTAAACGCGGTCTTCCACTCATCGCCCGCCTTGATCCTTACCAGGTTATATGCCGCCCTCAGGTCGAGTTTGGTAAAGACCGTGGCCCCTTTGAGGCGACCGAACAGCTCGGAAATCAAGGGTATCGGGTAAGCGTTCTTGATCGTGATGCGATTGAGACCCCTGTAATCGATGCAAGGCCTTAACTCACCGCCCTTCTTTTTCACAAAGAAAAATCCAGCCCCTGCCGGGGACGAGGATTTGCGAATGTGTCCGCGTGAAAGCGCCTCCCTCACGTACTCCTCCATGGCCTCATTCTCCGCTACCGACAGTGGATAGACTTTGCCACGAGGAGGAACGGCACCAGATTGTAACTCTATGGCACAATCGTATGGGCGGTGCGGAGGTAGGGCAACCGCGCGCACCTTATCGAATACATCCCGGTACTCTTCGTATTCAGGAGGCAACAGAGAGTCCGAGGAAGTACACAGCAACTTGACAGGCCCATGGATGCAACTAGCCCCACACTGCGGTGACCACGAGAGGATCTCGGCCGATCTCCAATCGAAAGTCGGATTATGCTTCTGGAGCCAGGGGTACCCCAAGACCACCGAGTAGTGTGGAGACGAAATCACCTGGAGACAGACCGACTCTCTGTGAACGGCACCAATGGCTATCCCCACTGGAAGGGTCTCATGAGTCACGTGTGGCGGCAGAAGGGGTCTGCCGTCTATCGCCTCAAGAGCCAGTGGGGAACCTCGAGGCTGCAGAGGAATGAAATTGGCGGCAGCGAACACACTATCAATGAACAAACCACCAGCACCAGAGTCCACCAACGCCTGGGTCGTCACCGAGCCCCCGACCCAGGAGAGGACAACAGTGATCAGTGGTTTGTCAACACGGGAAACCGGGGACGAGGAGACTCCACCCAAGATCTGCCCCCGACAGGATCTCAGGTGCGAGCGTTTCCCGGACGGTTTGGACATGCCAACCGAAAATGCCCACCGAGACCACAGTACATGCATCGGCCCTCGCGTCTCCGGAGTACCCTCTCCCCCTCGGACAGGCGAGCAAACCCCAGCTGCATGGGTTCACCCCCAGACAAGTCATCCCCAGGAGGCGTGGGAGGAGAGGGAGGCACGGGTGGGACAGCAAACGTAGGCGCCAATCTGTTAGAAGACCTCCGCAGGCTCTCCTTAAAGGAAGGTCTCTCCCTGAGTCTGGTGTCAATCAAAATCAGGAAAGAAATAAGAGACTCGAGCTCCACTGGTAGGTCCTTAGCTGCAACCTCATCCTTCAAGGCATCCGAGAGACCATGAGAGAAAGCAGCGACCAGAGCCTCATTATTCCAGCCCACCTCTGCTGCCAGGGTACGAAACTCAATGGCGTATTCAGCTACGGATCGTGAACCCTGTCTGATGGACATAAGGAGCTTCGCAGCAGAGGCAGCACGAGCCGGCACATCGAATACCTTCCGAAGAGAAGCAACAAAACCGGAAAACTCGGCAACCACCGGATTGTTGTTCTCCCATAAAGGGCTGGCCCAGGCCCAGGCCAAGGCCTTGTCCAAGAGCAGCGAGATCAAGAAGCCCACCTTTGATCTCTCAGTAGGAAAGGCATGTGGCAGCAACTCGAAATAAATGCCCACCTGGTTAAGGAAACCTTGGCACTGAGTTGGCTCTCCCCCAAAGCGCTGTGGAAGGGGGACAGAACCGGTCATACCCCGAGACACCGCAGGCGCAGCAACAGGTGTCGGGGTAGACTCTGGCGCAACAACCGGAGCGGCAGTAGGAGCGGGCCCAGGAGCGACAACCGACCCATCGGCAACGGAAGCGAAATGAGCCGTGCGTTCAAGCAGGGTTTGCAACGCCACAGCGAACCGACCCAACAGGTGATCCTGCTGATCAAGTCTGGCAACCAGCGTAGGTAGCAAGGATGGCCCTGTACCGTCAGAATTCATGGCTTGGTCCTAATGTCATGGAACCATGAACCAGACGTACAACAAGAGATAAGTGGAAATAAGAAGGCTTTATTGAAAATCAAGCTGTAAGCAAAAGTCCAAAACGGATGGCTAAACCGAAGCAGGGTCTTGCGTAGACAGAGGTCAGGAACCAGAAGGGTAGTCAGACGAAGCCTGGATCAGGAACCAGCAGGGTAGTCAGGCGAAGCCAGGATCAGGAACCAACGGGGTAGTCAGACGAGGCCAGGATCAGGAACCAGAAGCAGCAGCAGTCTTAGAAGCATGTGAACACAGGAGGACCAAGCAAGGAACTGAAGCCACAGACCTCCTATATATATGGCTAGGCATCCAGCTCCTCCCAGTGGGAAGGAGAAGCCGCAGGGTGGGAGGCTACAAGAAACCCAGAAACCAAGATGGCCGCCAGCACATGTCAAACGAAGGAGAACAGTAAGAAGGTAAGA